>NC_061116.1:140814659-141088020 GCF_002878395.1 Capsicum annuum | reverse complement strand
TTTTTTTTTCTCATTCTTTTCATTTGTGCAAACTAACAAACACAAATACAAGTGCTAACTATAAAATACAAATACAAATGAGAACTATAACATACAAATACAAGTGCGAACTATAAAATAGAAATACAAATGCGAACTATAACATACAAATACAAGTGTGAACTATCATTTATATTTTTTAATTATTGAAAAGGAACAATTGATTTTGTTTCTACGAATACTTGATTGTATTTATCAATACGAGTTGTATTTATTGATACAAATAAATATAATTCTAATTTTTATACAATACAATATATACAAATACATATTATGTATTTGTATTTGTAAAATCATTTATTTTATTTGTTTGTAATGTATTTGTATCAAGTGATATTTGTTTATTTACAAATACGAATGATAGTTTTGACATACAAATACAAAATGTTATATTTGAATCAAATGATACGTTGCATATTTATACTTGTTTGTATATAAATATAAATGATAAATTGTATATAATCACGGCTAAATACAATATGCAATTAACTTACAAATACAAATACAACATAATTTTTTAAAAATAAAAAGGCATCGACAAAAATAGAATACAAATACAAATATAGTCTAAATATACAAACACAATAAAACTACAATATAAATATAATTCAATATAATATGCAGTCAATTATAAAATACAAATACAAAGCAGTTTTTTAAAATACAAGTGCGAATTATATAAAATATAAATAATGGTGTGAACTAACAAATACAAATACAAGTGTGAATTATAAAATACAAATATAAATATGAACTACAAAATACAAATACAAGCGCGGACTTTAAAATACAAATACAAATACAGTTGTATCAATGAATACAAAAATATAAATGACGGTGTGACTACAAATATGATAAACAATTGTGATATTTATGTTATCATCCATGACTTATGCTCGAGTAGTCATATTTTTCAAAAATACAAAAAATATAAAATAGAACAAAAAATAATAAAAGTGTTATAAACTAATAAAGAATAAAGAAGAAGAGTAGAGAGAACAGAGAGAGTATTTATTATTTCTCTTGAAGGATGAATTACAAAGAGGGAAAACCCCTTTATTTATAGGGAAAAACTAACCTTGGGATTTGTAACTTTTCCATAAATAGACATACACAATATATGGTAAAGTAGGTATTCACTATATATGGTAAATTAGACATTCAATATATATGGTACATTTATAACACTCCCCTTGAATGTCTAATTGATAGATAATACGCATATATGCTGCCTCATTAAAAACCTTACAAGGAAAACCCAGTAGGATAAAATCTAGTAAGGAAAAAAGAGTGCAACGCGTATTAACTCTCCCTAATGAGAACATCCTTAAACCTTTGCATTCCGATCTTATGCACCATCTTTTTGAAAGTTGCAGTTGGAAGAGAATTGGTGAATAAATCCGTCACATTGTCACTTGAACGAATATGTTGCACGTTAATATCACCATTATTTTGGAGCTCATGTGTATAGAAAAGTTTTGGCTAAATGTGCTTCGTTATATCTTCTTTTATGAATTCTCCCTTAAGTTGTGCTATGCATGCTGCATTATCTTCATTTAAAATCGTGGGTACTTTGTCACATTTCAAACCATAATTTTCTTGAATGAGAGGTATTATGGACCTCAACAACACACATTCTTGGCTTGCTTCATGAATAGCTATCATGTCAGCATGGTTCGATGAGGTGGCTACGATAGACTGCTTTGTAGATCTCCAAGATATGGCAGTACCTCCACATATAAACACATAGCCTATTTGAGACCGAGCTTTATGCGGGTTAGATACGTACCCGATATCAGCATAGCCAACAAGATTGGGACTGCAATTTTTAAAATAAAATAAGCCCATATCGGTAGTCCCTTTTAGATACCGTAATATGTGTTTGATCCCATTCCAATGTCTCCTAGTAGGAGCAGAACTATATCTTGCTAACAAATTAACTGAAAAGGCTATGTCAGTCCTTGTAGTATTTGGAAGATACATTAGTGTACCAAATTGCACTAAGATATGGTACTTTAGGACCAAGGAGTTCTTCATTCTTTTCTTGAGGTCGGAATAGATCCTTGTTCACATCAAGTGATCGAACAACCATCGGAGTACATAATAGATGTGCTCCATCCATATAAAATCTTTTCAACACCTTTTCTGTGTAGGCAGATTGATGGACAAAGATACCGTTGTCAAATGCTTAATTTGCAAATCAAGGCATAATTTTATCTTTCCGAGATCTTTCATCTCAAATTCTTTCTTTAGGTAATCAATTGCCTTTTGAAGCTCGATTGGAGTTGCAATAAGGTTTATGTCATCGACATAGACAACAAGTATAACAAACTCCGACGTTATTTTCTTTATAAAAACACATGAGCAAATTTCATCATTTGTATAACCTTCTGTAGATAAATATTCACTAAGACCATTATACCACATGCGTCCAGATTGCTTCAAACCATACAATGATCTTTGCAATCTAATGGAATACATTTTTCGAGGTTTTGAACTATATGCTTCTGACATTTTAAATCCTTTGGGAATTTTTATGTATATCTTATTATCAAGTGATCCATATAGATAGGCTGTTACCACATCCATCAAATGCATTTTAAGTCTCTTATGGATACTGAAACTAATAAGATAACACAATGTGATTGCATCCATAACTGGTGAATATGTCTCATCATAATCGACACCAGACCGCTGTGAAAATTCTTGTGCAACAAGACGTGTCTTATACCTTTATATTTCATTTTTCTCATTTATTTTTTGCACAAAAAACCATTTATAGACAACAGGTTTAACACCATTAGGTGTTTGAGCTATAGGTCCAAAAACTTCACGTTTGATAAGTGAATTCAATTCAGATTGAATTGCTTCTTGCCATTTTGGCCAGTCATTTCTTTGTCGACATTCTGTGACAGATCGAGGTTCAAGATCCTCACTATCTTGCATGATTTTCGTTGCAACATTATATGCAAGGACATAATCCACTATTATTTCAGATCAATTCAAATTAGTTCCAACATCACTGGAATTTATGGATAGTTCCTTATTTTCTTGAGTCTCAAGCTCATTGATTCCTTCAGGTATATCAACATTGCTAAAATCTTAAACTTCCATATGTGGATCTTTCGTAGTGTCATCTTGACCATTTATTTTTCTTTTTCTAGGATTTCGATCTTTAGAATCTAATGGTCTACCACGCTTCAAGCGTGTTTTAGATTCATTAGCTATGACACTAGTGGATAGTTTTTTAGGGACATCAATTCGAATTGGGACATTTTCTGCATGAATATGTGATTTAGTGATCCTTTTCAAATCTATAAATGCATCTGGCATTTGATTTATAATTTTTTGTAGATGAATAATCTTTTATACTTCTTGCTCATAAATAGAAATACGTGGATCAAGATGAGATAGCGATGGATTTTTCCATAAAATTTCTCTTTTGATGTCACTATCTTCTCCCTTTAATTTTGGAAAAATTATCTCATCAAACCGATAATCTGTAAATTGAGTCGTGAATATATCTCCCATTAATGGTTCAAGATAGCGAATAATGGAGGGTGATTCAAACCTAACATAAATTCTAACCTTCTTTGGGGGCCCATCCTGGTGCGATTTGGAGGTACTATAGGCACATATACACCGCATCCAAAAGTTCTCAAATGAGATATGTTAGGCTCTTGACCCAAAATCAATTACAACAGAGAAAATTTATGATAATTTATCGATCTAAGGCGAACAAGTATTGCAGCATGCAAAATTGCATGACCCCAAGCAGAAGTGGGCAACTTAGTTTTCATAAGCAATGATCTTGCTATCAACTGAAGACGTTTAATTAATGACTCGGCAAGTCCATTTTAAGTGTGAACATGAGGTACAAGATGTTCCACTTTTATGTCAATCGATAAGCAATAGTCATTAAATGCTTGGGATGAAAATTCTGCAGCATTATCAAGGCGAATAGACTTAATTTGATTATCAGGAAACTGTGCCCGTAATCGTATTATTTGTGCCAACTATTTTGCAATGCCAAGTTGCGAGATGACAATAGGCACACATGAGACCATCTAGAAGAAACATCTATTAGGACCATAAAGTATCTAAACAACCCACTAGGTGGGTGAATGGGTCCACAAATATCCCCATGTATGCATTCCAAGAACGCGGGGGACTTAATCCCAACTTATATTGGTGATGGCCTCACAATTAGCTTGCCTTGATAACAAGCATTACATGAAAATTCACTATTAGGAAGAACTGAAAATTCACTATTAGGAAGAACCTTCAAGTTCTTTAATGGATGCCCATTTGAATTCTCCATGATTCGTCTCATCATTATAGACCTAGGATGTCCCGATCGATCATGCCAAAGTACGAAAGTATTGGAATTAGTAAACTTTTGGCTTACTATAGAATGTGCCTCAATTGCACAAATCTTTGTCCAATACAGGCCAGAAGATAAAACAGGGATCTTTTCTATAACACATGTCTGCCCAGAGATATTTTAGGTGATACCAAGATATTTAAGATTCATCTCATCAATTGTCTTGATATGATAACCATTTTCACGGATATCTTTAAAACTCATCAAGTTTCTCCGAGACTTAGGAGAAAACATACCATTATTTATGATGAGTCTAGTTCCCTTGGGCAAGATTATAATGACTTTTCCAAAGCCTTCAATCAAACTAGCACTATTAGAAATTATAGTAACATTAATCTTGCCCATGTTTAGATGAGAGAAATATTTATCATCTTTGAATACCGTATGTGTGGTGCCAGAATCAATCAAACAAATATCTTCACAATTGGACAGCTTACTTTGAAAATTGTCCATATCTTTAAATAAAAAATATATACACAAAAAAAATATATCATTGTACAAAGTAAAAATCATTAATAAATTATTAATTGCCTTTTATTAAGTAATTAGTTACATAATAGACGTAGTATCGTAAGTTGTGATTATTGTAAACATAAACAAATTTGATTTTTATGTTATTTATATAACACAAAGATCGTGAACCATATCTTAATTTTAAATAATACTACACGAAATAAAATCACAACAAAAACAACTTTGAATCCACTATTAGCAAATACATATTATTCATTACTATAAGGTAATTGCTTAATTAGTAATGTGGATAGGAACATTACTGTTAAAGAGTAATTGCATGAAAAAAAAAAAGAGTGCACTATTTATTTACTAATCAATATATATGTGGGATCATTTTAAAGAAGAAATCAACCATTATTTGGTACACTAAAGAACAGAAAAGGTAAATAGCGTCGCGTAACATTAACAACTACAAAACGCCTTTCTAACGGCATCTAGACACTCATACATACGTACATATGTCAGTGCAATATTGCACAAACCTTTTAATATAAATAAATAATGGAAAAATAAAATTCAATTCAATTTAGTAATAAACTACAATAATATAATTAAACTAATAAATAATAATAAAAAATTAATACTCATGCCAACAACTACTTTTACATGATTCTTTATTCACTAACTCTTATCAATAAAAAAAATAAGAAAGAAAAAAACATTCATTCTTCCATGTTTACGGAACCATCATCAATCAAGTGATCAATCTTTCCTTCAGGGTGCTTGAAAAAATCTGCTACATCCAAGCTTGTGATGTCAACATAATTTTAAGAGAGAAAGTTAGCCTAAAAATTTCTCTCTTTCTTCTGATGCTTGATAAAGATCAACCAAGTGCTTAAGAGCACGACAGTCACGTGAATAGTGTCCCTTTTCACCACATCGAAAACAGGTAATTGATTCACGTTTCCCATCTTTTTTCTTTTTGTTCGATGAATAATTAACACCTGAAACAGGGTTTCTTTCTTGGTCATCATGACCACAACCACGACCACGCCCATGACCAGGACCATGACCTTTTCGACGCCTAGCAAGGTGAGCATGCACATCATTTACCTCAGGTAATGGTGCAGATCCAGAAGGTCGATTCTCGTGATTTTTCATCGACAAATTATTATTTTGTTCAGCCATGAGAAGAGGAGAACTCGATTTAGTATACTTCTTAAAACCTTTTTCTCGATATTATTGTTGTAAGAGCACATTCGAGGCATGAAAAGTGGAGAGCGTCTTTTCCATCCTATCGTTATCATTGACCGTCTCTCCACATAATTTCAATTGAGAGAAAATTTTGAATATGGCAGAATTGTACTCATGAGCAGACTTATAGTCTTGAAACCTAGACGCATCCATTCATATCGTGCTTTTGGGAAGATGACCATCTTTAAGTGGTCAAACCTTTCTTTTAGGCTATTCCACAATACGAGTGAACCCTTACTAGTAAGGTATTCAATTTTTAGAACTTCGTCAAGATGATGACGCAAGAAAATCATAGCCTTAGCACGATTTTGACTAGATGCTGTATTTTCTTTCTTTACGGCGTCTCCAAGACCTATAACATATAAGTGGATTTCAACATCCAACACCCATGAAATATAGTTCTTGCCCAAACTTTGAAGGGCAACAAACTCACACTTTGTAAGATTGTTAGCCATATGAAAAAAGAAAGAAATAAAAAATAATATCTTAGCCTTCGCCTTCAAATTTGAGACGGTAGAGTCTCATGCTGATAACGCGTTATAAACTAATAAAGAATAAAGAAGAAGAGTAGAGATAACAGAGAGAGTATTTATTATTTCTCTTGAGGGATAAATCACAGTGAGGAAAAACTCCTTTATTTATAGGGAAAAACTAACATTGGGGTTTGTAACTTTTTCATAAATAGACATACACAATATATGGTAAATTAGATATTCACTATATATGGTAAAATAGACATTCACTATATATGGTACATTTATAACATAAAAAAAATAAGTACAAAAAAGGAAACAAAAAAATTCAAACAAGAAAAGAAAAGAAGAAAGACAAAATAGAAGTTAGAGATAGAAGAGAGGAAAACAAATAAAAATAAAAATAAAAAAATAAAAAATAAAAATAGGAAAAAAATAGAAAAAAGAAGAAGAAAAAACGAGGAAAACACGAAAAAGAAAAAAAAGAAAAAGAAAAAAACTGATAGTGATTTTGGCGAGACTAAATATGTAGTTTATTTATGTTTTTTTATGAATACAGATCATTGAGTAAAAGTGAATACAACGGCTGTGAACGGAATACAACGGCTAAATAAGTACCGTATTTATATTTTATATGAATACAGATTATTGATAAATCGAATACAGCGGACGTAAATTGAATACAACGATTATAAATGATAATTATCTAAAATATGACTATAAAAGGTGAGTTTTACAACAAAGTGTAGTTATTTCTGAAAGATCCCCTTACTATTATTATTTTTGAAAAATATAAAATAAAATAAAATTTGTGTTTTATTTAATATTTATTTTGAAATTATTGAATTCGAGAAACTCATCAAATTAATTAGAAATTAATTTGGTCTAAACTTTATTCAATTTATTCAGTTATGGCCATTTTATTAAGATCAAATAGGTATGATTTTAATGAGGCTCATTTCTTTTGTTAATTGTTGTTTTATTAGTAAGCCCAAAATCCTCTTTTCTTTAACCCAACAACCCATTATACTCTCTTTTCCACTTAACCCAACTGTAAAATTGGCCCAATAGGCCCAAAATAGCCAACCCGACCCATTTGCTTTCCCTTCTTCAACAACTGTTAACAACAGCAAACAACATAACAGCAACCCAGCCTTATAACACCTGTGAATCGGCCCACACCCTTATAACTTCTCATTACCAACAACAAACAAAAACAACGTACAACCCCCACATAACAGCAAACAACATCGAACACTGTAATCTGTATCAACAACGTTCAATTCAACAATGATAATTTCAATACCACGCAATAACAGTGACAAGCAACTCAACGGCATAGCCCCAGCCACCCATTCGTATTCCCCTTTTACCCTATGGTTCAACCATCTATGGCCAAAAAACAAATTCCTTCATCATTTTCACTTAGTGACTCATCATTTCGGGCAAGGAATTATTTTCCAACGTCCCTCTCTTTTGTTTTACTGTGGACCTCAAACTTTTCAAGAAAACCAATGCAAAAATTCAGATTTGAAATCCACTCTTTCAAATCCTAAACCCTAATTTTCCTCTATAAATAGAGGTTGAAAGAAGAGGGAAAAAGAGGGAGGAATTTTGGGGAAAAATTGGGGGTTCTAAAAATTTGGAAAGACAACTCGAAAAAACAATTTTCAACTAACTTGGATGAACTCTATCGATTGGAATCTAGTTTTGGCAGTGGTGAAGGTTTCGTCCTTGAAAACCCGTGTCCCATTAGCTGCCTGGAAAAAGGTGAACACATCTTTCTTTTTTTTTCTTTTAGTTGATTGTTTTTCACCGTCTTCTTCTTTATAGACTTCTCTCGTAATCGTAATGGCTGGGGCTATTTGCTGTAGAAACTTAGAATTTTCTTGTATCTTTTGACGATTTGGTGGCTGTGTTGCTGTAGTTCCTGGGCTTCATCTTAATATGTTTCGTTATTTGTGATGTTTAGTGGTATGTCGGATTTCGAAATTGTTTATTCTTTTCCTTGTTTGCTGCGAGAATGAAAATTCACTCTGCAAGTTTGGCTTCTATGTGAATTTCTTGATTTTGCTAATTAGTAGTATATTTTGTCAAAGAGGAAATTTGCCTTCTTTGTTTCTCTGTATTGCTTGGAAGACAGTAGCTTGGAAGTCGATTTTTTATTTGCTTTTTTCATTGCTTTCCATATTGGTTATTAGTGTTTATAGATGTACCAAATAAATTTTGCTTCCTTAGACTTGCCTGGTCATTGGTTTTGTTATTTTAAATAGAGTAATGTCTCTCTAAAGTTGGCACGATTAGTTCATTCTCTTATAAATGATCCCTTTTGTTGCATTTGATCCATCTTCTACGTACACATACCAATTGCCGTTTAAAATTCGATATTGTCTTGAAATTGCTATACCCTTTTACTCCGTACAGATTGATTCTAGGGTTGATAGTGGATATGTATGAATGACAAATTTTTACGTGGTGCTTTCTTGACTAGTTATGTTAGTACTATTCGAATAAATTCTGATCTTTATATTTTTTTGATGCATGTGACACCGACTTGAGTCTCAATAGACTCCATTCCCTTCATTTCTCAATGGGGCAAAGAGGCCTACATCTTCTACAAGTCCCAGATACCTTTATTTTTGAAGAAACGAGGCCGGTAGAAACTAGTATACGCTTGATATAGGAGATCTACAGGTCAAAGGTGGCCTTTATAAGACAAGATATGATGCATGATAAATCTGGGAGCAAGTATACAGGATTTTATACGCTGATATATAGCAGAAAAACCGGACTGATATACATGTGGTATATACATTGTAGAAAAAATGGACCCTCCAAAAGAATGAGGTCCAAAAGGTGGACAGGCTTGCTAATAGGCCACCATGGGCCCAAATCTTAAAACTTTGCTTCCTTTTTCTTGTATTTATTCTTGGAAAAACTCTAATTGTTATCAATCAATCTAGGCAAATCCCCTAAGGTGTTGTCATTTTGTTTTATTTTAGTTTCCTTTGATTCATAATTTTTTTTTTCCACCTAATTTATCTTGTCTAAAATTGGATTAAATCGGCTCTTTCGACTTTCGTTAGCAGGTTTTTTTTTTTTTTTTTTTTTTTTTTTAAAATTAAATGCTTTACTCCGAAATAGTATTTGTTTTGTTCATGTAACTAATAGTCTATTTGGATTAAATTTTCTCCAAATCCAAAAGACAAATTTGTTTAAAAAATTAACTTTTCAAAATTGGCCAAGCATTTTAATTCGATACTCTCTGACATTTGTCTCCAAAGGTATTATTTATAACAAAGTTGGCCTCTCCATAATGATAATTAATAACAAGAAAATAATTATACAATCTTCTTCTTTTTTCATAAAAACAAAAAAAAAATCATTTTCCTCTTGAAATCCAAAATAAATAAATTGCAATTTAGTTTAATTTAAGTAAAATATTTTCTCGTCTAAACAAATGAATGTTATTTTAAATGTTTAATAAGTAATTTTAATATTTTCTATAAAATTAAGTCTTTGTAAAATTAGTCACTTTTAATTAATCAATTTAGTTTTTTTTTGGTAAACCGTTTTAAACGGATACTCCTAAGTGCCTAAAAAACTTTCTTAGGGCGTTAATTGAACCCTTACCCAATTTCTCTAGTTTTAAAGGTTTATTTCTGTTTTTCAATCTTTGAAACTCTTTTAAATTTTTTCTTGATTTTTTCTATAAAATATCAAGTGACGACTCTGTAAATTTCTTAAAATTATTTCAATTTTTTTTCAAATCTTTTGAAATAGTTTTAAATAGGTCAAAACATTTTCTATTCTAAATAAAATCCGAAAAGGATAAAAGAAAAATGACGACTCTGCTGGGGATTTAACTAGGTTCTAACCAAATATTTGATCTAACTTCTTTGACTAATTATTCAGATTTGTAATACTTGAACTGTTTGTTTATGTGTTTAAATTTTTGTAAAATCTAAACTTTGGCATTTCATGGTTTACTTCCACATTTGAATATATAAACTATTTTGGGGTTTCGCGGGTGTACCGGTCCCTATTTATCCTTGCTCTAACTTCTTTAGGGGTTATTACTTCTTTGGTAGCTCAACATATGTACTCTTTACCTGCTTATGCATTCATAGCACAGGACTTCACTATTAAAGCTGCATTTATATACCCACCACTAATATATCGCAGGATTCATCATGACATGAGCTTTTGCTCATGGAGCTATATTTTTCATTAGAGATTACAATCCAGAGCAAAATGGAGATAATGTATTGGCAAGAATGTAAGATCATAAAGAAGCTATCATATCTCTTGCCTTTGGCATTCTGGAGAAGTAAATCTTGATTGAACCTATATTTGCTCAATGGATACAATCCACTCATGGTAAACCTTCATATGGGTGTGCTGGAAGCACGACAGTTTATTGGCACGTTAGGCGTCTAGTGGCTATTCGTATTATCAAACCTGAGTTGTCCACCCGGAAACCTGGTCAAAGTCCACTCTAGATACCTAGGATAGATCGAAACCAAAATCCTTTTAGGCATGAGCCTAGGACTACCCAATACCTGAGGGGGTATTGGGCCCATTAGAATAACCCACCTTACATCTATTGACCACGAGTCAATAACAGACGATCATTCTTCATGTGTTTTAATTGAAGGATGTAATGCCGGATTGTGCGGACGATCGTCCCTTAGGATATATTTGGGGGCAACGAAACTTCTTACAAACAACATGTATACCTTTCAAATCTTACACTTACCTTTGGCTTGAAAGGTCACACGTATGCTAGGACGCGTAATAACTTTTTATGTGCTAAAGTATTTTGTTGTTTTGCTTTGTCTATATTTGCTTGATCTGTGTGTTAAAATAACATATCTTTGGCTTTAAACAAGCTTAGTCCATTATTCTATTTAAAAACTTAGAGCGTTAATAGGCATATAAGACTCAAAATTTGAATCCTTCCAAAATATCCTTAAAAGTCCATCAATTATATTCCTTCCAATTTACCCCACATTTTATTTAAAATTTTATTAGGTCATTTTTCAATTCACATTGATTACGTTGCTCTTGCAATACGTTTCTCTCACATCGAATTATAATTAGAGTTATCCAGATGTGCTATTAATGGAAAGACTATGTTGACTTCAAAAGAGCTTTCCGAATAAACCTTTTAGAATGTTTATTTGTAAACATCGATTTCTCCAAATCACTTTGTTCATTCTAATTCAAAATCCATCAAATGGTCAAATTTCTAATCATTCAGTCACTTTTTTTCAAAGCATTCCATTCTTCGAATTTTGGACTAGTTTGTTTCAAATCAAACCAAATATATGTCATTTATTTCGTATATTATTTTGGTTAATTATTATGATCACAAACTAATATTTTTAACTTTCGTGTTTTTTACTTTTTTTTTAGAGAGAGACTGATTTGTGTTGGTAGTCAAACTTGCCCGCTTCACAAAGACAAAAAGTAATCGCTGGCAAAACATCAGTATTTCGCACGGTCTATGGTCAAGAAAGCACTTACAGATTCATCAATTCTTACTTGGGCTAATAGAAGGACTTGTTCAACTATGGATCCTAGTCTGATCAGCACAAACACTATATCCGAGTCAGTTCTCACCTTTCCTATGGCAACAGACCCGAGTCCCCTGATAGAAAGGGAAATAACCCCAGAGCTCGTTGCCGGTTTAGAGAAATAAGTTGCCGAGATAAGGCTCATGGTGATGTAAAGTAGAACACCTTCTCAGACTCTCCAAATATGACTCTGCCTTCCGATGCTCGACAAAAAGGGTCTATGATTCTGATGTCAGAAGGAGTTGATCGGAAGGTCATTTTGCTCATGCTTCTCAGAATGCCCCTTTTGTGCGTGCATTCTCTCCTTCAAAGGTTCAGAACATATCCTTGTCAGACCATGCTCCGTCAGTGTATACCTATGCTATCGCCTACCAGTAACACAAACTCAAGGGTTATACCACTTAGATGCTAATTATTATATTGAAATAGAGAATGATTCAAGAATGCACACTGATGAGACGGTGAACAGAAAGCTCAAGGTCTTAGAAGATGCAATGAGAAGTCTTCGGGGGCTTAGGAATAATCAAAGTGTGAAGTATGAAGAGTTGTGTGCATTTCCCGAGATAGAGTTGCCTCCTGGTTACAAGATCCCAAAGTTTGATGGGTCAGAAAATCCCTTCTTTTCTTTGAAAACTTATTGGAAAAAATTGATTGGTATGGGCAAAAATTAAGGAATACGGGTAAAGCTATTTAGTCAATATTTGAGTAGAAAAACTCTAGAATGGTATGCTAAACAAGATGTGACTAAATGGCGCACTTGGGATGACTTGGAAAATGCTTTTGTGGATCACTACAAGTTTTACGTCGATATTATTCCTAAAAAAATATCCATCACAAAGCTAAGGAAGAAATGAAATGAGAGTTTTTGCGAATATGCCATACGATGGAGAGAAGAGGCGACCAGGGTACATCTTTCTATGGAAGAACCTGAGATGATCAGTTACTTCATTCATGCACTAAATCCAGAATATTTAATCACATGGTAACGATGACTGGAAAAACATTTATTGAAATTGTCAAGACTATAGAAATGATTGAGGATGGCCTCAAGACAGGAAGAATAATAAATTTAATAGAACTGCTATCCACTCATAAGGGCTTCCAGACTGGCCCTTTCAGAAATAGTTAGAAAAAGAGAAGGAAGTAATGGGAGTGATGACCCAAGAAAATTCTTCCAACTACAAGCGACCTTTTCGATATCAACCCAACGCTCGATATGCTTAATATCCAGTCTTCAATGCACAAGTGACATATCATGCTCAACCTCCACCACAAAGTTGTCAAAATAATGCTCCTCGTGCCAATCATGAAAGAAAGACTCACGCCATTGGCTGAATCTCTTACTCAGCTTTTTGAAAGGTTGAAAGACGAAAAACTACTTCATCCAATGGAAGCAAATCTTGTGAACACTTCTGCTAATTGGTATGATCCAAATAAGCGATGTGCTTACTACTCTGGAGTTGTTGGACATAATATAGAAGAATGTATCACTCTCAAGCACAAAATTTAGGATTGATTGATAACAAGGTGATAACGTTTAAAGAAGCTCCAGCTAATGTTAACAACAATCTATTGCCCAATCACAAGAAGTAGTCACTGGCACCGTTAATCAGAAGAAGCATGGATTTTCCTCAAAAAATGTACTTTTGGCGTCCTTCTATCATGCATTTGGAAGTTGTTGTTTTCTTTTCTTTTAATCGTACTTTCTCATTTTATTTCCTTGTAATTCCATTCTATCACTTTGTTTTCTTATAATCGCACTTTATGATTTGATTTTTTTGTAATCACACCCTTTTAGCTGTAATGAACTACGTTCGACCTGATTTTTCTTGTGAAATACGTAGGCGGCCTATATTGACTTCGATCACATTATCAAAAATATCAGATATTCCTTTTATTTTGTATGAACTATGTTTGACCTGAATTCCCAAGAATGGTATACGTAGGCGGCCTATTTCGGTTTCGATTAACCCCTTAAAAAATTTATCTTTTCATTTTAGGTACGAACTATGTTTGACCTGAACTCCCAAGAATGGGATACGTAGGTGGCCTATCAGCTTTGATCAATCCCTCAGAAGAGTTATCTTTCCATTTTATGTTGGAACTACCTTTCCTACCTCAATGGAATGTAGAGGTGCCACACTAGCTTGGTCATATTTTCCATAACAATTCATAGAAACTATGGTAAATTTTTTGAGAAAACCTAAAAAATTCATCCTTTCCCAAGTTAAATAAAGATGACATTGAGGCATGTAACTGGGACAGACAAAACTTGACATTTGCTACAAATTTGAAAATTGGACGTTGTTGAAGTTGAGATCGGGGCGTAATTTTTAAAGTTTCATATGCTTAAAGTACTCTACGTCAGAAACAACTCAAGTATTTTACATTTTAGACTAGGAATTTTTTTTTGATAAGATCTCAAAAATTCCATACTAAACAATGTCATAAGAAAGTTTGAGAGATTCTAAATCGGGGTAGAAATTTTGAGGGAGATCCTAAAAAATTCCACAGTATCGCACTTCAAGCCTGCAAATCGATGATCAACATGGTGCATCAGTAGGTAATACCAACACAACCGGTCTCTCAAAACTAAATATTTTTCTTTAGATGTAGGGATAATGAAGTCACAAAGTTGACAACGTTAAGAATGACACAAGGCATTATCAGACTCACTATGGCCTTTCCACAATAAATTGGATAAATTCTCTCCCCCATCTTCCTCTTGAATTGTGTTTTCATTACTTCGTGATGATTTCTAACACTTTCTTTGATTTTATAGGGACATGACCGGGCATGACGATGAAGATATTATCCGAACTACTATCTCTAAATCAGTATAAGTCAAACAACTTCATCTTTATCTTAAACTCTATCTTTTGTTATACCCGTGACTTAGTTATAATAGATTATTGTATTGTTAACGAGTGTTGTTAAGTTATATAGGTGACGTTATGCAAGATCGCCTCTAAAATAATGCAAAGTATCTTCTCAAGTTTGAGGATCCAATCTAGAATCTCAGGATATGCACAAGTCCTTGGAAGGACTCCTGATGCAAAGGATGAAGTTCATTATATTTGGGTCGTCCTCCCTTTTACAAGGACACATCTTATTTAGTTCAACCACACTTTCTAAGGATATATCTTGTTATATTTGGGTCGTCCATCCTTTTAAGAGGACATATAGAATCGTTACTTTATTCGAGATAACACATCTTGGTATATTTGGGCTATCCACCCATTCAAAAGGACACATCTTATTATTTTGGATTTTCACCTTTAAGAAGAAGCGTTGGGCCTTCAGCCACGTTCAAAGTGACATATTATATTCAAGATTGGTTGTTCGCCTTTCAGTGAGACACGATAGATCGTTACCCCGATCAAAGTGATATTTTATATTCAAGATAGGTCATCTGCCTTTCAGTGGTACACATTGGGTCGTCACCCCGTTCAAAGTGACATGTTATATGCAATATTGGTCGACTGCCTTTCAATGAGACACATTGGGTTGTCACCCCCGTTCAAGTGGCACGTTATATTCAAGATAGGTCATCAACCTTTTAATGAGATGCGTTAGGACGTCACCCCGATTAAAGTGGCTGTTATATTCAAGATAGGTCGTCCGTCTTTCAATAAGAAACGTTGGATTGTCACCTCGATCAAAGTGACATGTTATATTCAATATTGGTTGTCTACCTTTCAATGAGACACATTGGATCGTCACCCCCGTTCAAATGGAACACGCTGGGCCGTCAATTTATTCAAAGTGACATGTTATATTCAAGTTAGGTCGTCCGTCTTTCAATGAGATGCGTTGGGTCGTCACCTCATTCAAAGTGGCATGTTACATTCAAGATAGGTCATCCGTCTTTCAATGAGACATGTTGGACTGTCACTCTATTCAAAGTGGCATATTATATTCAAAATAGGTTGTCCGTTTTTTAATGAGATGTATTGGACCATCACTCCATTCAAAGTGGTTGTGCAAATTGGTTCATCTATATCAGCATAGCATGTTCAAACAGGTTTACACCAATTTATATTTGTGTAATGCTACATTTATAACTAATCATTTGTTTGAGTTCTTGTCGAGAGCTTCCAAAAGGATAAAATTCTCAAATCAGAACCATAGGTGTGGAATACTTCAAAAAGGATGCAACACAACGTAGAACTTTTTCTTAGCAGCGAACTGGGATATAGTTCAAAGAGGAATATTAAACTCTTTGGACGCGAGCTTAAGGATGACTTCCACCACCATCAAACCATACCCCTATTAGATGGCATGTGGGATATTTTGAGATATTCTGGTTTCAGTTTCATTTTCAGGACACTTCTAAACTCATACAGGAAGTAACCTTCTCTTTCCTTCAAATTTGAGTGATAACGCTTTCAGAGTTCTGGAAATTACGTCCAGGTAAATTCTTGTCTATGGATGTGAAGTATCTCATATTCATGGTTAAGACGTTACAAGCCTCTTTTCCATAAGCTCAAATAACTTATCACTCATTTCGAGCCAAAGATTGTCTAAACTAAAAGACTATCCTCTCCACCGATTGAGTCGAACTACAAGCAGTCTGATTTTCTGAATCATTGGGATATGTAGGTTGGGCTTCGTGTTGAAAACTCGACTGTATTCCAACCTCCCCCCAATTCGCTTATTCCTTAGCTTTTCGGTTTCACCAAAATTCAAAACTTGGAATAACTTGTGAATTTTTTAAAAATTGTGCTTTAAAATCAAGCTTTATGAACTACAAGTGGCCTGAATTCTCATGTAACCTAAGTTATGTAGGAAACTCGATACCGGGGTCTAGCCATAACTCCGCAAAAAAAAAAGTCGTGCGAAAACCAATCTTTTTCGAGAGACGAATTTGTGGTTGGACAAAATTAAAAACGTCAAACTCCCTTTGTCTAGAGTTACTTGCATCCACCCTAACCGAAGGGATAAGATAGTTGTTGGCACCTAATTTTTGCGCTCCATATTCCAAATTAGTTTTCAAATTTCTTAATTTTAAATAGTTTTAAAATATTTATTTTAAGTTATTTTGAAATAAATTTCAACCTTGCCTTTGAATTTTATGTGAAATTAATATATTTAATGTTTAATATATACATGATTATATAATTATCAGTTAAAGTAAAATGCTTTAGAATTTATTCTGATTAAACAATTGCAAATATTCTACTTTTCTCAAAATCGATTGAAAATAAGAAATTGATGACATAATTAGTTTCTTATTTTTTTTTTGAATTATTATAGTTATTATTATTACTATTATTATTTTTGAAAAAAAAAGAAATAAAATATTGTGTTTTATTTAATATTTATTTTGAAATTATTGAATTTGAGAAACTCGTCAAATTAATTAGAAATTAATTCCGTCTCAACTTTATTCAATTTATTCAGTTATGGCCATTTTATTAAGATAAAATAGCTATGATTTTAATAAGGCTCATTATCTCTACAATCCAATGCTAATATACTACTATTCCTCTTTATTCACCTTATCTCTTCCATTACTTACATTTATAGAATTAATCCAATAATCATAGACAAATCACACTAAACTCTTGGGCTAACAACCAAATGCTCTATTATAATATTAAAGAATGATAACTAGCCATTCTGGTAAACTACCATTAAAACTCGTATAAATGATGCAAGTCAACCAACATATAAGTAAGTACAAAGTTTCACTTTTTCAAATACATATCACACAATATTCTTATATAGAGTTTAAGATATACAGAGTCATTTTTACTCCAATATCACTTATACCAATTTAAGATATACAGAGTCATTTTTATTTTTATCGAATAATTTTTTTATTACGGGCTTAACTTAGCTCGTAATCACCTCAAGAGTGTCCCGGCCCCACACCACTAGCACATAAGCAAGCCTAAACGAAATAAATCGATTATAGGTTATTTACAGTCTCACAGCCAGTATCACATTCCAGACAATTTATCGAATCGATCAAATTTTGTAGGTATCAACAACTTCTACTAATTCTTGTTACTTTTATTTAAAACTCATTATTTTGCCAAGCATTAAGAATTCGTTCACATAAGAAACTCAAAGATAATGTCACTTAGCTAGTCCTCATAAGGAACCCATTATAATTTCAATAATAGAACTGCACAAAAAAAATCTAAATATAGTCTCAATGATCGAACCACACAAGGATCCTCACATATTACAAAATAATCGAACTACACAAGGATTTATCCAATACATCATTAACAAGAACCTCTCATTACAGAAAACACCTATCACCTCAGCCATTTATTCATGTTACTTTTTCGCCATCTTTTCTTGACATCATGTTCTCATAGCATCCTTTCAATTCTCATACCGTCAATTTCATCAGTATAATAGTGAAAAAAAAAGTAAGCACCATAGAATTGCTAGTTTCACAATAACAAGAAATCAAATAATTCCATCATAATTATCAACAAAAACAACTTAAATTCACACAAAAACAATTCACAACAATGATAAAAACCTAGCAACACAAGTTTAGCCAAATATCAAACACAAACAATCAATAAGTTCACAACTTTCACAAGTCTTTACCTATTAACAATAAATTTTAGACCTTATTAACAGATACCAATTGAAATCTCCTAGATTTTTTTTAATCAAAATTACAAAGATACCAATTGAAATTAAGTACATACCAATTGAGCTCTGTTAAGATACCAATGAGAATTGTCTAGAAACCAATTGAATTCAACCCAATAATCTAATATTAGGATGACACGATGGAGAGAAAGAAAGGAAAATGATTTCTACATGTTTCATAGCCTTCTGAAGATTTGATGTGGGGCCTACACACCAATCTACGGAAATCTACTTGACATTGCTCTTGTACTTATGGGATCGATGAACCTAACGCTATGATACCGTCACGACCCTTATTAACGGATAGTGCGAGCACCTACGCTATTCTAAATAGCAAAGAGAACCCCTTATTACCCAAATAGGAATATGTAGAAGACTTCTGTTTTTTAAGGGAATACTGGATTAAATATAATAAGTAAATTAAATACTAATAAATAAATTTCTTCAAAAACTTCTTACAAATGTCCTTTACTATCCCAAGACTTGGTCAGACATGTACAAGAGCTACCTATTACAACATAGATTAACAGTAAAATAAATACAAGGACCCTAACATCTGCTAGGAAGAAAGTGCAGAAGTTAGGGCTAAATATCGTCATCCATCTAGTAACTGCAAACTGACCTGCATCCAGTCTACACCCCTAAAAAGAAATGTAGAAGAGTAAGGTCAGTACAACCGCACGTACTGGTAGGCATCATCGGCCGACCGTGTTAGTCCATATAATCATAAAATAGAATTAAGGAAAATAAATCATGACATCTTGAATGAAATATAATTCAACTAAGGTTTTAATAACATTGTTACTTTACCTATATAACTTACATCATCCAACTACTCTTCCAACTCCATCAATTTTATATTTGTAACTAACATACTCTAGCCTCATTAATTCACACCATTAACCACAATCCAATGCTAATACATCACTATTCCTCTTTATTCACCTTATCTCTTCCATGACCTACATTTATAGAATAAATCCAGTAATTATAGACAACTCACACTAAACTCTCGGGCTAACAACCAAATGCTCTATTATAATATTAAAGAATGATAACTAGCCATTCTGGAAAGGTATAATTAAAACTCGTATAAATGAAGCAAGTCAACCTACATATAAGTAAGTACAAAGTTTCACTTTTTCAAATACATATCACATAATCAACTACCTAATGAACTAACAATACAACAATAACAGATTAAACAATGTTCACAAACAAGCCATATAACTATCAAGAGTATCAATCATACTGTAAATATCCACAGACTCAACACAAATATGTACACACATGCTATGGGACTTATTTTTGCCCAAATAGTCATGACCTGTAAGGAACAATCTATGTTCATGTACTGCACCAGCGTGGTACCTGATCCAACATATATATATCCTTACCGGCGTAGTACCCGATCCAACATATACATACCTGTACCGGCGTAGTACCCAATCCAATATATATATATATCCGTACCGGTGTGGTACCCGATCCAACATATACATATCCGTACCAACGTGGTACCCGATCCAACATATACATATCAATACCAGCGTGGTACCCTATCCAACATATATATATTTGTGCCGGCGTGGTACCCGATCCAACATATATATATTCGTACTGACGTGGTACCCGATCCAATATATACATATCCATACCAGCGTGGTACCTGATCCAATATATACATATCCGTACCGGCGTAGTACCTGATCCACCATAAAAACTATTATCAATATCATATTTACACAACGTCACGGCATACAACATAATCTACCAAGTTTACAAGTACACTTAAATTCATATGACAATTCCATCAAGTAAATTTTCAATAATCATTCATACACGCATCAACAATCCAAGCATCAACAATTTCAAGCATGTCCGAATATCAATCAACAAGTATTCATAACATTACTTTAAGGAGTTATCATTATCAAACAATTCATTCACAGGCACAATTCAATAAACCATCATTATCAACAATTTAGCCTCTCATGGGCATCCAATATATATAGTATTTTTATCAATATCAAAGCAAGAATATTAGAAAATAAATCACAATTTAATTCTTAAGTATACAAGTCACTATTGGAGCCTTAATTACTTATTAATTATTAAAAAAATTATTATTTTCTTAAATACCGCAACTTGGGTTCTAACATCACCACCTATAACTAGCACATTCGCGCGTATCATCATCTTCTACCTCTTTCCACATAGTATAATCATCACACTAATTCAAGTCATCCATCCCTTAGATATTACTATGCTCATCAATATTCGATCTTAGCATATTATCCTCATCATATCATTGCACAATACACACAATTTAATACCATTACAACTCAACCAGGTTCATCATTAGAACAACTAAAAAAAACCATCATGTTCATATACTACATTTACAACAATCTCTTTTTGGGCACATAACACATAATATCATAAATATCACATAATCAATCAATAATATAATTTTTGGGATTAAAGTTAAGTACTCGTGTCTTTATTCGCCTCCACTTCATGCCCGCAGGCCTACACATGCTTTCTTCCATCAATTCTAAATTATGAAAATATAAGATAACATAATATTCTACTCATTAAACCTAACTTACGTGGACACGAAGCTTTTGGAAGAAGCAAGCTGCAACAAGGATGCTCTTTCCTTTCTTTCATGCCTTGGAACAATCAATCACCTAAAAATCAAACAATTATAAGAGTAATTAAATATTTACTCTTCAAACAAATATCTTAGGGATTCAAACCCACTAATTTACCCTTAATTCAAGGTCTATATCATTCCCCAATGTTAGTTAACCATTAATTAGCTCTTTCAAGCTTAACTCATCTCCATTAATGGAGTTTTTATACTAAAAGTCTCATCTTTATGGAATTCAAGGTTCCTAACCATAAAAATTCATAATCTAGTTTATGAAATTAATGTTAGGAATCTTTAATTAACCGTTTAGAATCAGCTCTAAGTCATATTAAAAACACCCATGAGTATTTCCCAAAAGGATTCCACCATTAAAAGTCTTTCTAAGGATTCTAAGATGTAAAAGGATTAAAAGACGAAGAAATAATGGAAAAAATTACCTCAACGAAGGAATTTCACCTTAAGCCTTGGGAAATCACCTCTCTAGGGTCGAAGAATGAAATTTGGGATTTTTGGACTTAAAATACGGCTGAAGTTGATTTAAATATCATCAGAATTTTCGTTACAGCAAAATCCCATTTTAGCTCGGACAGTGTTCCATAAAATAGTCATAACTTTTTATTCCGAATTCGGATTGAGGAACGATTTTTTGTGTTGGAAAGAGATATTTAATTTGGCGGGTGTGGGTTTTGTAACTCCTTATATTCTAAGAGATATGATCGTTTGAAGTTGTCCCTAATAAAAACCCATATCGAAACTCTATCGAAAGTTAAGTTTTAAACTTAACTTTATTTTAGGGATATTGTATGACCTTAATTAATAGTTAAAGAAATTTCAAACTAAGTTATTGATATTAGAACTCATGAATAATTAAATTCATCGGGTTTGAGTCTATCTAGACACATTCGAAGGCTGAAATCTTTGCCGAATAGTTTAAGGTGACATAATAAATAAAATATTGACTAATTTGAACCCAAATTAATATTGAGGAATGAGTTTATTACGAATAATTTAGTAACGGCAAAATGGGTCGTTACAGGTCTGAATCTAAATGGTTTAGACTTTGAACCATTAAGTGCATTTTTTATTTTAAGATTTTATCTCTTAATAGGTCTAAATAGGTCTTAATCATTTAGATCTAGAACCAAGTCTTAATAGGTCTGAAGAGATATTCTTGTGTTGGATAATATTCACCACTCTATTCATAATCACCAGTCACCACCACTAACCACCTCTGCCACCTCCACCATTGTCAACCACTACCCACCACCACCAACTACCTCCACCATCACAACCACCATCGATAACAAATATCGCTACTAACCACTAGTGTCAACTACTACCGTACCTACTATCTCTATTATTCTAATTATATTCAGCTCCTCCACTGCCGTCAACACCACCACCATCATCAACCCCTATCGGTTAATCCCTACTATCAACCAATTCATCTATCACAACTAGCACCACTGCTAACTACAACTAATATATCACAACCTGAACACATTCTTCGACCGCCACCACCATTGTCACTAGTAACGCCACCTCTACCACCACTTCAACCACTACATCACTATAATTTATCTTTACTAACAACCATCTCCACCATCACAACAAACAACATCTCTAGCTAGCACCAACACATCATCAACCATCATGTATTCATGTTTCAGCAAACACAATTAACACCTCAAACTACTAACATCAAGCAACGTCACATCACAACCACCACCATCACCATCAAACGCCACCATCATAACAGTCACTACATATACCAACCATCACAACTGTCACCACCTACATTATTAATCACTAACATTATCATTGTCACCGCAACCACCATTCTAAACCATCTCCACTATCACTAACAAACATAAATATTTTTTCTCAATAAAATAATAATTTTGTTGTATTAAATTACATAGTTTTCTAATATATAATTAATTTTTTATTTGAATTATATTTTTAATTTTATTATATATACAAATAAAATAATTTTGCACATTCAGATGTTGAAAAACAAACAGTCTTAATCATTCAGTTTTCAAATCTAGAGACAACATCTTAATTATTCAGATGTGCATTCAGATTCAGACATCTGAATCTTTAAAAAAACAAATGTAGCCTTATTCTTGTATTAACTCTAATTGTTATCAATTAATCTAGAAAAATTCCCTAAGGCGTTGTCATTTTGTTTTATCTTAGTTCTCTTTAATTCATAATTGCCTTTTTTCCACCTAATTTATCTTGTTTAAAATCGGATTAATACGACTCCTTCAGCTTTCGTTAGATAGTTTTTTTTTTTAAAATTAAACTATTTCTGAAATAGTATTTGTTTTGTTCATGTAACTAATATTCTATTTGGATTAAATCTTTTCCAAACCCAAGAGAATAATTTGTTTAAAAAATTAACTTTTCAAAATTGGCCAAGTATTTTAATTGAATACTCTTTGACATTTATTTCCAAAGGTATTGTTTATAACAAAGTTGGCTTTTCCATAATGATACTTATTAAGAAGAAAATAATTATACAATCTTCTTCTTTTTCCATAAAAACAAAAAAAAAACATTTTGCTCTGAAATCCATTTTTTTTTTTTTGCAATTTAGTTTAATTTAAGTAGAATATTTTCTCGTCTAAATGAATGAATGTTATTTTAAAATGTTTAATAAGTAATTTTAATATTTTATATAAAATCAAGTCTTTGTAAAATTGGTCACTTTTAGTTAGTCAAGTTAGTTCTTTTTGATAAAGCGTTTTACACGGGCGCTCCTAAGTACCTTATGAACCTTCTTAGGGTGTTAATTGAACTCTTACCTAGTTTCTCTAGCTTTAAAGATTTCTTTCTATTTTTGAACCTTTGAAACTCTTTTAAGTTTTTTCTTGATCTTTCTAAAAAATCAAGTGGCGACTCTGTGAATTTCTTAAAATAATTTTGAAATTTTCTCAAATCTTTTGAAATAGTTTTAAAGAGGTCAAAACCATTTCCCCTTTTAAATAAAATTCAAAAAGCATAAAACATCAATAGAACATAAACTTATGATATCAGAAGTATATTTATAACAAATGAAATATATTAAGAAAATTAATCATCTTTAAAAATAAATTAGAGAAAAGACACTATTACCTCAACTTCAAGGAGGTCCTATTACCTCCACAAAATTATTTTAAAGTGTAATTAATACACCATTCAGTGTAGATGTGGCACAGAGAGTGTGTTCACTCTCTTGGAAACAAGTGAGGGACGAAAAATAAGGCGATAAACTGACCAATAATGGAAACATGTTCCTTTTTAATTGGATATTTTATAATTAATTATTAATCGGATAGGTATCTTAGTAGATGAAGAGCTTAAGGGGTAGGTGGTGGAGGTCAGGCGGGTTAATGATAGGTTGATGTCGATTAAGTTAGTCATTGAAGGATCTACAGTTAATGTTATTAGTGACTATGCTCCATAAGTAGGCTTGGACAGAGAGGAGAAAAAGGTATTTTTGAAGGTATTAGATGAGAATGTGAGAGGCGTTTTGAGCTCAGAGAAGCTTTTTGTTGGAAGGGATTTCAATGGGCATATTGGGTATGTATCGGAAGGTTATAATGATGTGCATGGAGGTTTCAATTTCAGGGAACAGAATGAAGGAAAGGCTTCTTTTTTTGGATTTTTCTAGGGCTTTTGGGTTGTGGGTAATGAATTTGGTCTTTTCAAAGAAGGAGGATCACCTTATTACCTTTCGTAGTTCGGTGACCAAGATTCAGATAGATTTTTTGCTCCTTAGTAAAGCTGATAGAGCGCTATGTAAGGATTGTAAAGTCACACCTAGTGAGATTCTTTCGACCCAACATAAAATTCTAGTAATGGACTTGGTAATTAGAAAGGGTAGATAAAAGAGGGGAGTAGAGGATTAAATCAGGATTAAGTGGGGTAGCTTGACTTTGGGCAATGTATTAGAGGGAAATTTGATAACTCGAGAGGATTGGGAGATAGAGGGGATGTGGACAATATGTGGGAGATGACTGCCAGTTGCATTAGGGAGATAGCTAAAGAGGTGCTGGTGTTTTGAGCGGTTGATCAAGGAAGAACTAGGGGGACTGATGGTAGAATGAAGAAGTTAAATGGAAGATGGAGACTAAGAAGATGGAGTATGATAAGCTAGTGGGGATCAAGGATGATGAGAAAAAGCGAGCGAATACAGGGGTGTATAAGTTAGCTAGTAAAGAGGCTAAGGTAGCAGTTACAGCAGCGAAGACAACGACTTTTGAGAGCTTGTATGCATTTTAGAGGAGAAAGGTGGGGATAAAAAATTGTATAGGCTTGCCAAGGCTAGGAAGTGGAAGGCTCATGACCTTGACCAAGTGAAGTGAATCAAGGGGAAGAATGATAAAGTGTTGGCGGAGGAGGCAGGCCCTCATTAGGAAGAGGTGAAAATCTTATTTCCATAGACTTTTAAATGATGAGGGGGATAAAGGTTTTATTCTGGAGGACTTGGAGAACTCAGATAAGTATTGAGATTATGGTTATTGTAGGTGTATCAAGGTGGAGGAGGTCAAGGGGGTTATTTTCAGGATGCGTAAGGGCAGGGCGACTAGACCAGATGAGATTTTGGTGGACTTTTGGAAGAGCACTGGTGGGGTAGGTTTGGAGTGGTTGACGGGATTATTTAACATTATTTTTAAGGCAGCAAAGATGCCCAAAGCATGGATATGGAGTATGATGGTTCCTTTATATAAGAATAAGAGGGATATTCAGAGTTGCAACAACTATATGGTATCAAGTTATTGAGTCATACTATGAAGATTTGGAAAAAGGTGGTAGAGTTGAGACTGAGAAGGATCGTGACTATTTTCTAGAATTAGTTCGGTTTCATGCCAGGTTGCTCAACTAATGAGGCCATTAACCTCTTGAGGAGATTAGTAGAGCAGTTTAGGGAGAGAAAAAAGGACTTGCACATGGTGTTTATCAATCTTGAGAAGACGTATGACAAAGTTCTCAGAGAGATTTTATGGAGGTGCTTGAAGGATAGAGGGGTGCCTATGGCTTACAATAGGTCGATCTAGGACATGTAATATGATGCAAAGACCCATGTAAGGACAAAAGAAGGGCATTCAACGTATTTTTCAATTTGACAGGGTTACACTAGGGATTGACTCTTAGCCCATTTTTATTTGCCTTGGTGATGGATGTTTTGACGCGACATATCCAAAGAGAGGTTCCTTTGTGTATGTCATTTATTGATGATGCTGTACTGATTAATGAAACTCGAGGAGGAGTTAATGATAAGTTGGAGCTTTGGAGACAGACCTTGAGTCTAAATAATTTAGGTTGAGCAGGACTAAGACGGAGTACTTGAAATGTAAGTTTAGTGATTTGTCGCACGAGTTAGACGTGGTAGTGAAACTTGATTCCCAGAAGAGGAAGTATTTCAAGTACCTTGGGTTATGATTCAAGGGAATGGGGAAATTGATGAGGATGTCACGTACCGTATTGGTGCAGGGTGGTTGAAATGAAAGCTCGATTTGGGATTCTTATGTGATAAGAAGGTGTATCCAAAACTCAAAGGTAAGTTTTATAGAGTTGTAGTTCGACCGGCTATGTTGTATGGAGTAGAGTGTTGGCCGGTTAAGAACTCCCACATACAGAAGTTAAAGATGGCGGAGATGAAAATATTGTGATAGATATGTAGACTTACCAGGAGGGATAGGGTTAGAAATAAGATTATTCAAAGAAGATATGAGTAGCTTCGGTGGAAGACAAGATACGAGAAGTGAGGTTACAATGATTCGGGCATGTGATGAGAAGGGATACGGATGCTCCAGTACGGAGGTGTAAGAGACTGACTATGGATGGTTTTAGGCAGGGTAGTGGTAGACCTAAGAAGTATTGGAGGGAGGTGATTAGACATAGCATAGAGAAGTTATATCTTACAGAGGACATGACCCTTGATAGAAAGGTGTGGAGGACACAGATTAGGGTAAAGGGTTAGTGGGTAGGAGTACGTCTGTGGTATATCGATGAAATCTATGTTTTTTTGAATTGATATTTTTTAGTGTTACCTTGTGTGTGTCTTGTTTTTGTTATTATCCTTTACTATCTTTTATTATAGTGGTTGCATGCTTTTATGTGTTTTGTTTGCTATATTGTTATTTGTCCTGATTCGGGGATCTATCGGAAACAACCTCTCTACTTTATCTGAGATAGTGAGACTAAGTATACTTTACCCTCCCTAGGCCCCACTTGATGGAAATACACTGATTATGTTGTTGTTGTACACATAATTATAAAGATTAAAATTTACATATATTTAATTATTTTTCTTTCTATATTTTGAAAATTATTTCCCGCCTCATTTTTAATTTTTTTCCTTTTATATTTCATTAATTTCTTATCTTTTCAACTTTAACAAATTTAAAAAATAATATTCTTTTAAGAAAAAAAGAAAATAAAAAAGATTTTTCTTTGTTTTTACGTTTTTTAATTTGATTTGCTTCACTTTCTTTTGTACCCATACGAAGTTAGCTTAATTAAATACAAAACATTGAAATAAAATTTGAAATCAAATTCAAAGGAAAGGTAAAGAAAATAGAAAAAATAAATAAGTAATAAAAATAATAAGAAAGTAAAAAATTAAAAGAACTATGTGTATTTTGAGAAAAATTTAAATAAAAAAAAGAAGGAAAGTGAAAATAAAAATAAAAATTGGGTGTATTTGAGAATAGTAATGCAAGAAAAAAATAAGATGACAAGAAATAATTAAAAAATTACGTGTACTTGTGAAAATATTAAATACAAGGCAAAGAGAAATAAAAAAAAAGTACATGTATTTAGGAAGTTTTAAATACAAGGCAAAGAATGATAAAATTTTTTATGTATATTGAATTATTTTAAGTATAAAACAAAGAAACTAAGAATAAATAACTAATTTTTTTTTAAAAATATTTATATGCAGGGGGATGCGTGTATAGATAGCACCACAATTAATTGAGTTGGGTGTTTTTACCACTCCAGTCTTGAAGAACATATTTATTACACTTTTAAATGGTTCAGGAGGGATAACAGGACCTCCTTTAAGTTGGCTGTGTCTCAACTAGGGCTAGCATATTTTGGTTTAAACCGAAAAAACCAAAAAACTGAACCGAAATTTAATTTTGGTTTATTTTTTTGGGTTTTCGGATTGGTTTCGGTTTTAAATTTTAGAAATTCGGTTAAATGGCTTGATTTTTGAATTTTCAAAAAAATAAATTGGATAAACCGAAAAACCAAAATTATATAAATGATATATTATAATTTATATATATATATATATATATATATATATACATATATATATATTATATGTAAATATACTAAAAATATAATATAATCTGATATAACATATAAATATGTAGATTATAATCATTTAGTAACCCTAAGTTCTAATATACTGCTTTGCTTTAGAGCCTAACATTAACGTGAATGCTGCAGTTAGGGGTGGGCGTTCGGTATTCGGTTCGGTATATTCAAAGTCCGAGTTCGGTAATTCGATAATCGGTATTTGAACATAGATACCACATACCATACTTATAAACATCGGTTTGATAGTTCGCTAATCGGTAAATTAAACTTCGATTCGCTACGATATTTGGTAATACCATATTAAGGTGGAGATGTGCAAATGTACGTTTAAACTTCAAAGAGTATAATTAATAGAAACCCTATTTAGTATTCTTTTTGTTATTATATTACGAATATATTACCAAGGTCCAAGAGATTCTTTGAGATAACTATTGGGTTGGGTTAGACATATATATATATATATATACCAAAGGGTATTAATATCTTGTACCAAACCCAATCCCAAATATTCAAATATTAAAATTTTACTCCCAAATACCATACCAAATATCGAATTACCGATACCAAATTTTTCAGTTCGATAATTCGATTTTTGGTATTTTATGCCCAGCCCTAGCTGCAGTGGTGCTCAGTCATCCTCAGTTCGTCAGCTCATTTGAAATTTCAACATCCCCAAAGCAGTTGGTAGTCGTTTGCTCAGTTCGTCACTGCCGTCGGCAGTCGCTACCGAGTGTGGCCACTACCGTCACGCCAACGGCGACGACTCAACAAGGTCGATATTTATGATTTTTCATGCGTGTTGAATTAATTATATTTGGGAATAAAAAATAGGTTTGAAAAAACAGATTATTTTTCTAGAAATCACTACTTTTAAATGCTCACTACTTTAATCTTTAAAATTAAAATAAAAATCTGAAATACCTGAACCAAATTTGTAAAAACCAAACCAAAACGAAATAATTTTTGTTTGGTTATAGTTTTCATTTTCGTCAAATCAAAAACCAAAAAATCAAATCGATATTCAACAATCAAACCGAACAAACCGAATGCCCACCCCTAGTTTCAACAACTTTCGTTATAGTTCAAGGGGTAACAATATCTTTTCTCTATAAATTAATCAAAATTATAAAATCAAATCTTTTAGAAATATATTTAGAATACATGTCAAAATTATAAAGCAAATCTTTTAGAAATATATTTAGAATACATATTAGTGTATGAAAATAATGTAAAATTGAGATACAGAGAGATATATTTCTGAAAGTATGATTATTTCAAATTTGATATAATATTTATACACAACAAAATATCACTAAACACTTTTTAAAAAGACATTTTTTTATAATTGACTTAACAACTTTCTTGACTTTCTTGTTGTTAGACTTTGTGACAATATTTTTGATCTTTTGATACATTGAATTTCGATCTTGTTATTCGAAAAAGTTCACCTTTTTTATTCTTATCTATTTTTTTTTATTTATAATAAGGGATTTCTTCTACGAAACCTAAATTTGAATTTTTCTCATCCACAATATTTTTCTCTCATTTTACTTCTTAAAAGAAGACTTTTGTGAAAGATCACTTTTCTTCGATGACATCTCCCTTTTAATGTTCAAAATTGTCTTTTTCACTGGTGATGGTGAAAGAATTCAAAAAATTCGATAAGAAAATTTTCTCCATTTGCGGACGCCCGAACATGTGTGGATGCATGTTACAACTCATTCCAAAGGGATACGATCCTTCGAGACATTATTTCAAAATGAGAAGGTGACCTGCATGCGCACCTGGCCGCCTGCGGATACTAGCATATGTCAACACAGGTCACCCTACACACGCTATTTTATGCAAAATACTGACATGTGGGTGCATGTCATGACCTGTGGCCGTAGATGGGGTTCGCAGGTCATTTTGATGTTTTAAAAAGTTTTAACTTTTCATGAACTATTATTTCTTTTTCGAAGCAACACCTTTTAGCTATAATTGCCTAATATTTTCTAGGTATCGGTATAAAATTTTGAAGTTTAAAGTTCCACTTCTTCCTAAAAACTCAAGTATGATTTACGAATCATTGAGTGTGTTCGAAGTTCAATAAATTTGAGGTACCACTATTTGCTGAAGTGAATCATTTTATTCTTATAGGGTGTATTCCAATAACCTTGGATACTTGAGAAAAAATAAGTTTCTTAAGGACACACCATGAATTCGGTGGACTTGATTCTTTCTTTCTTTATCTTTTTCTAAACGTTGATTTTTTTATTTTTTCAAAAACTAGTTTGAACTTTATTATGATTGTTCATTAGTTGTTTGAACCTGTGTTTGAAGTTTTGATTGTGAATATTGGTTTTTTACCCATAAATAATCTTAAGGAATTCATTATAATTTGTATTTTAATTTCTGGCTATTAAAACTTTTTAGTTGCTACTTCATTTGAATTTGATAGTGATTTGAAGATGTAAAAACTTCATCACGAGTCAAAGATTCATATGATTGACGATTACAAAAACACAAAAACTTCATCGTTAAACTAGAAACAAGTTGTTTAAAGTTTAAGACTTTATTGTTAGTATTCTGAAATACTAAGTTCTTTGTCTTATTGTGACAGAAAAATAACTAATGAAAATCAGATCAATGATGAAATAGGAAATGTTGCAGCAACAAAAATTGCTACTTTGAGTCGTTCGAATGTTGCTTTTGCTATGACACCAACGACAAAAAAGAATATTTTTCTTGTGTAGATTTCAAAAGGTGATAGCAGAAGATGTTCTTTTACTTGACTATCTTGAGCCTATAAAGGTTCATCATGAAAAACTTCTAGAGTTGTCAGAAGAAACACCAAAAAATGAACGTTTCTTAGTAACTGAAGCTTAAAAGCCCTCGAATTTCTTATGTAAGAATTACATTCTGTGTGGCCTATACGATTACCTGTACAATGTGTACAATAACATGAAGTCCTCGAAGGAACTCTAGGATGCTTTAAAAAATAAGTACAAAATAGAAAATGTTGGGATGAAGAAATTCATTATTGTAAAATTTTTGAACTTCAAGATGGTAGACAATAAAGTTATAGTTATCTAAGTCTAAGAGTTGCAAATCATAATCCACGATCTCCTTTCAGAAGCTATAAAATTAGATAATATCTTTATTGAACACACTAAATTTATTATTGATACTCACATAACCTTTGATATACGTTTGATTGTGAACAATGCTTTCTAAATAGCTTTAATAATTAAGAAGTTATTGCTTTTATGGAAGGATTTCAAGAACTAATTAAAGTATAATGCAAAGAGATGTTTGTTGAAGATCTCATTATGAGGTTAAGGATTGAAGAGTACAATAAGGTAGCAGAAAATAGGTTTCATAAAAATTCTGTAACGAATGGAGCAAATATCATGGAAGATGATCCCACTAAATCAAAGAAAAGAAAGAAAGCATCAGGAAAACAATGCAATTTTTCTACGAAAAATTCAAAGAAAATTTCTTCAATTGTAGTAAAGTTGGTCACAAGTCTGCTGATTATCGAGCTTTGAAGAAGGGAAAGAAAAAGGATCAAACAAACATGGCTAAATTCATAGACAAAATGGATAATCTTTGTGCTATGCTTTTGAAATGCAGTCTACTTGAAAATCCTAGAGAGTGGTGAATTGATTCAGGTGTCACCCGCCATATATGTGCCAATAAAGAACTATTTACATGATATGTTCTGGCTCAAGATTATGAAACGATGTTCATGGCGAACTCCGCTATAGCAAAGGTTGAAGGAACAAGCAAAATTTGCTTAAAGATGATATCGGGCAAGGTTGACTCGAAATAATATTCTTCATAAAGTTGTGAAAGAACTTAGTTTCCACTTCACCCCTGACTAAGAATGGATTTAAATGTGTATTTGTTTTTAACAATATTTTAATAAGTAAGGGTAAAATATATGTAGGTAAAGGTTACCTCACTGAGGACCTTTTAAAGATCAATGTAATGACAATTTATATGAATAAAAGTTCTGAATCTATTGAATCAAGGTATGCTAAGCATCCGTATAAGTCTTTTAAAAGGAATTTCAGTCCCTTAGACTTAATTCACATAGACATTTGTGGTATGAAGTCATCACATCTCGTGATGAGAAAAAGTATTTCATAACTTATATTGACGATTGTACTAGATATTGTTATGTTTACCTGCTGAATAATAAGAATGAATCAATGGAAGCATTTAGGCAATAAAAAATGAAGTTGAAAATCAGTTGTATAAAAAGATTAAAATGATGAAAAGTGATAGACGTGGAGAGTATGATCTTCATTTATAGAGATATGTTTGAAATGAAATTGTCCATCAATCTACTATTCCTACTCACCTCAATCAAATAGAATCATAGAAAGAAAAAATCGAATATTGAAGGAAATGATGCATGCCTTACTTATTAGTTCAGGTATACTACAAAACTTGGGGGGGGGGGGGGGAGTTATCCTTACACCAAATCAAATACTCAATAGAATGCCCTATAACAAGACACAATCTATTTCATATGAGAAATATAAATAAAGAAAACCCAACTTGAAATATTTTGAAGTGTGGGGGTGGTGTCTAGCCAAAGTCCAAGTTTTTATACTCAAAAGGGTGAAAATTGGGCCAAAGTCTGAGGACTATATTTTTATCAAATATGCTACAAATAGTAAAACATATTGATTTTTGGTTCATAAATCTAAACATCCAGTTATCCATGAATACAAAACTTAATCAGATAATGTTGAGTTCTTTGAACACATTTATCCTTATAGAATAGACATAAAATGTCTAGTGAAAGGTCAAAATGACTTCGAGATGAATTAAGGGAGAATGTAGTTGATGAAGAGAATCTAAGGCATAGTAAATGTCAAAGAAAGTCAACTTTCTTCGGATAAGATTTTGTAATATTTCTTCTAAAAGATGTGCCTCAATCATTCAAAGAAACGATGTCTACTGCGGACTCATCCTTTTGAAAAGAGGCTGTCAATAGTGAGAATGATTCAATCATGAGCAACCATACTTGTAAAAATCCTTAGACCAAGAAAAGGTCTTGATTATTTTTACACATACTCACCAGTAATAAGGATAACGTCCATTCAGATGTTTGTTGCATTAGAAGCGGTATATGATCTTGAAATCCATCGAATGAATATGAAAACAACTTTCTTAAATGGAGAATTGGAGAAAGAAATTTACATGGAACAATTCGAGGATTTTGTGGGTTCCTAGTAAAGAAAGAAAACGTGTAAATTTATTCAGCCACTTTATGGACTAAAACAAGTATCCAAACAGTAGCATACAAAGTTTGATCAGATTATGTTGGCAAACGAATTCAAGATAAATAAATGTGATATACATTTTCACATTAAAAATACTCCAAATCACAAAGTCATTATTTATTTGTATATGAATGACATGTTGATTATCAGTAGAAATATTTCTGACATAAATGCTACTAAATGAATGTTAGAAAATAAATTTGATATGAAAGATCTTGGAGTTGCTGATCTGATCTTAGGGATAAAAATTCATAGAACTCTACAAGGATTGATATTGTAACAGTCTCGTTACATTGAAAAGCTACTTGACAAGTTCAAGTATTTGAATTTCAATATTGTCAAGACTCCATTAGACGTGATCTTTGACTTTAAAAAGAATAGAGATAAAAGTGACTCACAATTAGACTACACAAGAGTGTTGAAAAGTTTAATGTATATCATGAATTATACGCGATCAGATATAACATGCGTTATTAGTAAATTAAATCGGTAAACGAGTGTTGTAAAATGGGATATAAGATAAGGAGATTGAATGAATAGTCAAGAAATAAATGAAAGGTAGAGAAGAAAGAAAGAAATAATCCCATAATTGTAGTAAACTAGAGATGAAAAAATGTAGATTTGTGATTCTCTAATTTGAACAAACAATTACATGATTAATTCAAGGGAGGAGAGAATTGAACTCATACATGAATAATCTTACCAAAAGATATTCAAGAGAGATCCAATATAGAGACAAAGGGATAAACCCATAAACTCACCAAAGAATGTTCAATCTAAAAATATTGTCTAACTAAAATAATGTTCATCCTATTCTATTTATAGTGCTAGGGTTAGCTAAGATAAAAAATGACATAAATGACCTTAGTTACATGTGCATCATATATGATAAAAAAGTACCCTAAAATATAATGTAAATATTTGCTTGTATTAATTCTTTGATTTCCATACTCTCTTGAAACGCCTCAAACTTTTGATGTCAAGTTTAAATCCTTCCATGCAATTAGTCCTTCCCGAACTTGCATCATTCTTCCCTTGTTGAAAAGAATTCAACCTCGAATTTGAACCTTGCAAATCATAGAGTGGAGTTAGAACCCAAGCCAAAGAATTATCTTTCAAATAAGTAACATACCACTTTCAAAAATACATACTTTTGTGATAGAGCCAAGAATCATGAAATTTAATAAAAATTAACTTTTCAAACATAGTATCAAGAACTTTGCTCAAAAGTATATCACAATCATAAAAAAGGTTAAAGAAACTAATAATTCTACATATTTGAACTTACAAGTCAAAACTAGTTTCTTCAACAACTTGAATCAAATAGTTTCTTAATTCACAATTAAATTGTACTCTTCTAACCACATAATTAAGAGAACTAACAATATCATCCACAAACCTTAAGTACAAGTATGGATTTTCGAAATCAAACACAAACATCAAATCCAAAACTTTCTTGAATTTCTCACTCACTAACCCACAACATGAATCTAATAGCAACATTAAAGAATTCTCACTAATCACAACAAAGATGCTACTATAAAGGTTAAAGGCATAGAAACTTACCTTCATGGCTTAAGAAAGTCCAAAAATAAGCACTAGCCATTCAAATAAATCATTCTTGAATTTAGATGGAAAAGATATCTCAAATTTTTTTGTAGCCCAAGAAGATTCTCTCAAGTATCTTACCTCATTGTAGATCCTATCTTGATGGTGTTTCACAAATAGATTAACAAGGTTAGCAAACTCATCAAAAAAAGAATTATCACATTTATGTCCATAGATATTTAGCAATGCTTCAAATAAATCATATTTACATTTCCTTCTAGAAGCATTCAAAAATTCATCCCAAATTATATTCTCAAAGGCAAGATTAGAGTTAGTCAATAAATTGACAAGAAAGCTAGCATCTATCACTTTACTACTCCAATCACTTGTGCCTCTCCCATTCTTTAAAAGATTTTCTTCTATTTTGGAGGACTTTTCAACACAAGAAGTACTTTCAACAAATAATTTGGGCGTTAGCTTGCTAACATCCAAACAATTAACACCCTCAGACAAGTCACAAGAATCATTTTCACAAATCATGCACTCTTTAAATTTTGAATCATAAACTTTCATCAAGTGCATATGGGTCAACAAGGAATGAATCATTCAATTGAAAATCATCAAAAAGAGGATTGTCAAATTTTTTAAAAATTTGGCATTCTTTAAGCTCAAAAAGACTATGACCACACTTCTCATGCTCCATTTCAAGAGTACTACCACCAAGAACATTAGTGTCCTTACAAGATATAGAATTGTTATAATAAAATTCACTTGCAAAGAGAAAATCATCATCAATCACATTTTTAGTGTTCCGAATAGCTAAAGAAGAAGTACATTCATCTTCATCACAAGAATTCAAGGAAACGCCATGTGTTTTCATATTTGACATAACTCTAGCTTGAAATATTTTAAGCTCACAATCAATTAAAATTTTAGCTCCATAATCATATTCAACTTGTGTATGGTCATCATTCATTTATCTATTGACACATAGTAAAGAATCATCAACCTCACCAAAAGATGGTCTAACATTCACACTCAAGTCACTATGAAGTTTATTTGACGCAACTAAAGAGTTAGAATTAGTCTTTTTATCTTTATGAACACTTCACAAATCTTCTTTACCTTGATTTTCTAAAATTAAGTTCACTTGCTTACTTGAAGTAGTTCCAAGTTGACTTGCTTCTTTCAATTCTTGAATTTTTTTTCCACGCTGAATCGTTCTTTTTGTGCTCTTCTTCAAGAATACCTATAAAAGAAGTGAAAATATTAGAAGAACAAGAATTTAAAGGGTTAGAATTAGAATAAGAAAATCTCTCTTACTCACATTCTATTATTTTTCTATTATCTCATCTTCTTTTTTCTCACTTCTTCACTCTTCTTCTTTTGACAATTCATTCTTATTTCTCAACTCTCTTTTCTTTTGTGCTAGTAGCCACTCACTCACTTCATTTTAAATATCATTTCTTTTTTTCTCTTTCAAATTGTCACCTATTCACTCTCTCACTCTTCTTTTTCTTTTCTCGGTCACTGATTTCATTAGGAATGCAATAGGCTCCAAGGATCCCTTTTGAGTCACTGGAATGAGTGTTCACATCAACTTTCAACTTAACATCACTAAAAGCTCCAAAGACTCTACTTAAATTATTGAAATAACCTTGTAGTCTTGTACATCAAATTTCAAGTTAGTAGCCTTTACTTTTACTTTCTTGACTTCCTCACTTTTACTTTTACTTATGACCATAGGAGTTAAGACATGCTTTCATTCCATCGAATCTATAATAACAAACTTTTCCAACTCTTTATCAAATCAAAGTTCATTACGGTTGAATCAAGGAGCTCCTAAACATACCAAACAAGTAACAAAGGGTAGACATCACACCAAATACCTCCTTGATAGCTTCCATGATAAACAATGATCTTCACCTCTTTGTCAATCAATCTTCCACCAAATTTATATGGTGAACTTTTTAGACAAGATATATCCAACCACTCAATCAAAGAAGGATCAATGAAGTTGGTATAACACAATTTGTTTATACTTAAGGTGCAATAAAATGTATAACCACCCTCATGTCCCTCCATAATGACTTTAAATTTAGTCAATCCTTCATTAAGATCATGCTCTCATTTTCCTCTAGAAGCACCACTATAGTCATGAAAAACTTCACAATAACTCTTACTAGAAGTAAAATTATAAGATGAAATTCTCCTTTCGTTATTGACATTCAAACCTTCATTGTAACTCTTTGAACCTATATAAGACATAGTTAGGACAAAAAAAGTGGTTAGTAAAATAATGGACCTCACAAGTCACTCCCTCATGTGTATAACTCAAATGATGGAACTTAATTTTCTTTTTGATCGTGTATACACTCAAAGGTCGTAGGCTTTTAGGACCACACTCAAATGATCTCACCACTCAAGCCGTTTACTACTCAAGGGTATTCCTTAATCTTTTCACAGTTTCACAATCTCAAAGTAAGCTTTCAAGTATCGATTTTAGAATAAAGTTTATGTCAATAATAAAGAAGGACAAAACGCAGTAACGGACAAGGAATGAAATAAACACATAGTAAAACTAAAGAGATAAAGGCATAAAAGAAATTGATACGAACAAAAAGATAACTAAATAACACAAGCAGAACTAATACCTCAATGTAATCTAGCTCAAGAAATTTACATACAATATGATTTCCCATAATCAATCAACTCAAATTTTAGATTTGGAGAAAAAGATGACCCAACTCAAATCAAGCTTACCCAATCAATATGAGACACTTTTAAGCATCACCCAATAGTTTTTGAAGTAAGAATCAACTCAAAATTTAAAATTTTACTAAAATTCGCACAAATAAAAATGCCCAATTTTTGAACTCACAATTGACCCCAAATTCATCCTTAGATTCCAAAATTGGAACCTAGTATAGTTAACCATGATGGAACAACTTAGATTCAAAAAATGAGGCAAGAATTCACACAAAATAGCTTCAAAACTCAATTTTTTTGTACTTTAAATGGAGCAGATTCTTTTATGCAAAAATGAGAGAAAAATGGGCAAAATTAGCTCCAAATGACCTTCAAATGCCCCCAAATTTGATATTGAAGTATTTTGGACTATTTTCAACAAAATTTAATAATATCCACTTGAAAATTTTACCAATTTTTGGATTCAATTTTTTTTTTTTTGATTTTCTTTTGAGATTATCAATAGATGCAAGCCAATAATTAAGAATTGTAGGAACAATTCTTTAGCCTTACTCTGATACTAATTGATGTAAAACAGAATATAAGATAAAGAGATTGAATGAATAATCAAGAAATAGATGAAAGATAGAGAAGAAAGAAATAAATAATCCCACAATTGTAGTAAATTAGAGATGAACAAATGTAGATTTGTGATTCTCTAATTTAACAAACAATTACATGATTAATTCAAGGAATGAGAGAACTAAACTCATATATGAATAATCTTACCAAAAGATATTCAAGAGAAATTCAATGTAGAGACAAAGAGATAAACCCATAAACTCACCAAAGAGTGTTCAATCTAAAAATATTATTTAACTAAAATAATATTCATTCTATTCTATTTATAGTGCTAGGGTTAGCTAAGATAGAAAATGACATAAATGCCCTTAGTTATATGTGCATCATATATGACCAAAAAATACCCTAAAATATAATGTAAATATTTTCTTGTATTAATTTTTTGATTTCCACACTCTCTTGAAACACCTTAAACTTTCGATGTCAAGTTGAAAACCTTCCATGCAATTAGCTCTTCCTGAACTTGCATCAACTAGTAATCCCAATCAAACTCATTGGATGGAAATGAAAAGAGTTTTGGAGTATCTAAAACATAATCAGGACTATGTTTTGCATTATAATAAATATCCAACGATAATTGAAGGATATAGTGATGCAAATTGGATCACCGGATCAGACAAAGTAAAATCCACGAGTGAATATATATTTACTCTTGATGGAGGAGCAGTCTTTTGAAAACTATCCAAACAGACATGAATTGCCCACTCTACAATGAAATCTGAATTTTTCTTAGATAAAGCTTGTGAAGAAACTGAATGGCTTCAAAATTTCTTGAAAGATATTCCTTATTAGCCCAAATCTTTGACACTAATATACATACACTGTGATAGTCAAGTGGCAATAGGTAAGGTTGAGAGCATGATGTATGACGGTAAATCTTGTCATATAAGAAGGAGATATAATATCGTTATAGAACTATTCTCTAGTAGAATTATCACGATTGACTATGTGAAGTCGAATGATAATGTGTCAGGTCCACTTATAAAAGGCCTATCTAGAGAAGAAGTTGAGAGATCATAAAAAAGAATGGGTTTACGACCTAAAATAAGTTATCATGGTGGTAACTCTACGTAGTGGACATGAGATCCCAAGATCTAGGTTTAAGAAGATCAAACAAAGGTGTGGCTGACGGTTCAACATTGTCAATTAACTCAACCCGTTCTCATGATGAAGGCAATGTTCAGAAAATAAGGATAAGACTTATGGTTAAAACTTTTTAAGGATTCCTAAGTTTGGAAAATTTGATCAAATAGTTTGAACTATAGGATTAAACTCTTAGGAATCACCTATGTGAGCATGAAGTGGATGTTGCTTCAAGGAAAATGACTGTAAAGGCCTATCCTCTAAGATCTCATAAAATCAGGAAGTGTTCATGGCTGAAAAGAACAAAATGGTTGAAAATCATAAACGATAAAAAACTGGTTGTGTGACTTGTGTTGTCTAAATGTACACAAAAGTTCAACGGTTTAAAGATATTCCATTTATCAATTGACCGAGTGCATCTGATGCAAGTTTACTATAATTTTTTTTTTAAAAAACTACTTATCCAGATGCAATTAGTCTTTGCTGATAGATCACACACTTGTCCGTATATTTTTTGATGAAATAGCTATTTTTCATTAATGTGGTGTGATGAAAGTGAATGAAAATGGAGGGAAGAAAAATGGAGGAAAAGTGAAAATGTGTATTCACTTTATAGAAGATTGTTTCTCCCACATTGGTGGGTCTTATGCTTAAATTAAGACGTATTCCTTCATGCGGATAGTGAGGTAAGAAGAAGACAAGGCTCGCGTCATCGTTGTCGTCGCTCAATCGGCTCGACTTCGACTTTGGCTTCACCTTCGAATTTGAATTTGTCAAATGATCGAGAGATATCATTTTGGATAAAATTCATTTGAAGCTTAAGAATTAGCGATATTTTAATCCAAAAAATCTAAATAAGAAAATTTTCTCTATTTGCGGACACACACAGGCATATGAGCCGCATGTCACAATACACCTCGAAGGGACGCAACCCTTTAAGGCACTATTTTGAAATGGGAAGGTGACCTACGCTCGCATCTGGCCATTTGCGAACGCAGGTGCCAGCGTATGTGCCAATGCGGGTCAACCGACACATACTAGTTTATGCAAAATGTTGACATGCAGATGCATGTCATAACTTATGGTCGCAGATGGTGTCTGCTAGTTGTCCCGGCGTTTCAAAATATTGCAACTTTTCATGAAAAATTTCTTTTCAAAAGCAACACTTTTTGACTATAAATATATAATTTATCCTCAAGTATTTGGTACAAAATTCTGAAGTGAAAAACATCTTCTTCTTCCTGAAGACTCAAGTATGATTTACGAATCGTTGAGTGTGTTCGAAGTTCAACAAATTTGAGGTACCACTATTTGTTGAGGTGAATCATTTTATCCTGGAAGTATATATTCCATTAACCTCGGGTACTTGAGGGGAATAAATTTCTTAAGGACACGCCGTGAATTCGATCGACTTGATTCTTTCTTTCTTCATCTTTTTCTAAACTTTGATTTTTCTATTTTTTTCCGAAAATAGTTTGAACTTCATTTTGATTGTTCATAAATTGTTTGAACATGTGTTTGAAGTTTTGATTGTAAACACAGTTTTTGTATTCGGAAAATAACACAATATAGTACACACATCATAAGATTTTTGTCAAAAAAGCAATGAGGGAAAGAATCGACGATGTGAGTGTTCTCGAAGAGAAGTGATGGAAAAAGCATGGGGAGAAATCTCAAGTTGAGATGTTAGAAGGTGTAAAATCAATGGGTGCATGACGTTTTCAACACCGATAGTAGCTCCCACTGAAGCAATTGCAGCAACTCCTGCACCCATTGATGTTGCACCTTCTAACATCTCGACTTGAGAATTCTCCTCACGCTTTTTCCATCATTCTCTTCTAGAATGCTCGCATTGTCGATTCAAGGTATATTTCATTAATTTTTGGGTGATAGTTCAGATTGGAGAAGTCATATTTTCAATTAGTTAGATATGAGATTGGAGAAGTCATATTTTCAATTAGTTAGATATGAAATTTAAAAGATTGAAACAATGTAGCTGTATTTCTGATCCACTTTAAAATTTTGATTTTTTTTTTTTTTTGGTTAAAAAAAATGATTTTGAGATGACTTTAGTAGACGGAAAGCAGACATTCAATTTTCAATTTTGAAATAGACGATTTATTGCATTACGGCGTATAAAATTATTTGGGGTACCTTTAAAAGTAGCAATGATTAAAGCATCTCTTTGGCTCAGTTTAGCTCTTTAGCCATTGATATTTGTCCTTTATTAATTGGATTTCAGTATTTTTTTAGCTTTTATATACGTTCTAGTTCCACCAACTTTGTGAAGCAAAAAGTTGAAATAACAATATATGTATCTTAAAGTAAATCTATGGCCAAACATATTTTCAAACTTCGAGCAAAACTACACCCTAATCTAATTTTGTAAAAATATTTGAAAGCTATGATCAAACATTAACTAAAACAACGTGATTATAAAGTGTAAATGCTCTTTGATCAAAGAGTGAACTCACCTTGATCGATTATTGAGAGAAGCCACCCTAAATTCTTACGGTGCAAAGGGAGACCCAAGTGAAACAAATTTATTGTTCTCCACTCCATTATTTTCTCACTTTGTTGTAAAATAGCTGTGCTAGTTCTAGTGTTTCTATATAGCAACAACAAACTTAAAAAGTGGAAGATAGCAGTTCTAGTGTTACTATATAGCAACAACAAACTTAAAAAGTGGAAGATTTCAATTATTGCCAAGTGTAAACTAAAAGAACGGCACTTCTATATGCCATTAAGAAATTGACAGACTAATAAAACTACGTTGTCCGTTGAGACATTGCTTTTTATGAACCGAATGACAAATAGATTTAAATACTATTATAGGTACTCCCCTCGTCCCAGTTCAGATTTAACTTATATTAGGTCTTTTTACGTATTTATTTTTTAAATATGTAAATTTAATTTCAAAAAGTTTAAAGCTCTCATGCTAAAATTCATGATTAAAACTAAAAATAGAGATTGACTCTCAAAATCTGATATATTACCACATAAGTTGAAAAAGATGGAGTAACATATTATATACGTACACTATATGTAAAGATCTTTTACGCTATATATATCATTATAGTTTAATAATCTATGAGAGTGCACTAGCTACCAGTTTCACCAGCTTAGTGATTAATCTATCATATAAATTTACTTGTAATTACGTTATAATCCCTCCGTCCACTTTTACTTGTTAAGTATCTAAGTACTCCTATTAATTGATGCTTATTATTATGTCTTAAGATTAGTTTGGAGGATAAATAATTAATGTCAAGGAAAAAATAGGAAAAAAGAGTTGTATTTTCTTGATATGTAAAAAATAAATCTAATTAGAAAATAAGTGATAAGTAATTTTGAATGGATGGAGTATATAACGACTAAATTTATTTTTGTACATGCATAAAACTTTTACACTGAAAAACAAAATAATTTATGCTACCTAGTCATCATAGATTACGCTGCCTAATTAGATAGAAGTCTGTACTTTTTAATGTTATAGAAGAATCACTTAAAGAGCACAAGTTTCATAATTGTTTTGGCATCTACAACTGTGAATGCGGCTAACAGGTAGTAGTTGAAGTTATATACTTAAAAGCGCATCAATATTGCGACAACAAGAATGTGAAGTGCCCCCACTAGAATACAAGCGTGTGTGTGTATATATAGCCCTGTACCTCTTAGTGCCAAGACAGTGACTTTAAAATAGAGAAGGATTCACGGAAATTCACATCACATGAATTCCCTGAAGATGATAGGCAGGGGAATGAGGATAGGAGTGTTAGCATTGCTTTGGCTTTATGTCCTAGGGGGGAGTTTGGTTGTTGCTAGAGATTTGAAAAATGAGGATGAAAAGCTTTTTTGGATGGGTAAAGGTGGTGGATTTGGAGCAGGATTTGGTGCAGGGTACGGTATTGGGGTTGGAATAGGTGGAGGCGTGGGTAAGGGTGGTGGAGTTGGCAGTGTGTTTGGCAAAGGAGGTGGAGTTGGTGGTGGCTTTGGGGGAGGATTTGGGAAGGCTGGCGGCTTTGGAGTTGGATATGGAAAAGGTGGAGGCATTGGAGGTGGCATTGCAGGAGGATTTGGAAAGGGTGGTGGCTTTGGAAAAGGTGGGGGCTTTGGAGGAGGATTTGGAAAAGGTTATGGAATTGGTAGCGGCGTTGGAGGAGGATTTGGAAAGGGTGGAGGTATTGGTAGTGGCATTGGAGGAGGATTCGGAAAGGGTGGTGGCTTTGGAGGTGGATTTGGAATAGGTGGTGGCATTGGTGGTGGATTTGGAGGAGGATTTGGAAAGAGTACTGGTTGGATTGGTGGAGGAGGATATACAAAGGGTGGAGATTTCATTAGCAAAGGTGAGAGGATTGGTGATAGCATAGGTGAGGGGTTTGGTAAGGGTGGTGGTATTGACAAAGAGGGTGGCATTGGTGGAGGATTTGGCAAAGGTGGCGGCGTCGAGGGAGGAGTAGTTGGCGGAGGCTTTGGCAAAGTTGGTGGATTTGGAGGTGGAATAATTGGTGGACATCACTAGTTGACGTCTTAAAGTTTGCATGAACTCAAAACATGTAGGACTTGCATATTCTTAAGAAACAGATTGTTTTTTTATCATGAATTTTCACCTGTGTTATGTAGGAGTATTAGTATTTGTTATTTTCTAAGTTATCAATGATACTTCTTGAGCTACTCGCCCATTAATTCCTTAGCATCTTCCATGCAAATATCTCTCTATCTTATGTGTCATAATTTCGATCCTCTTTTAATTTATTTCTAAACTAATTTCGTACTTTTTTATTTAAAAATATTTAATTTTAGATTTTCATTTATTTTTAATTAGATGATTTACCATAAATTTCTATGACTTGCTAATTAATTATAAATTTTAGAAATTTTCTTTCATTTGTTAAACTCCATACATACATTTGTGCAAACATCACCCCATAAATTAAGATAGAGAAAATATTAAAAAAGAGATCTAATTTAACTTACATAAAGTTTAAGAAAATAAATAAGACATCTGAATCTTTTGAGCTCATATTAAAGTTATATCAAATACATCAAAATATTATTTAATTTTGTGATCTAAAATATATCACGTAAAAAGTTAAAATTAAATTATTACAAAATTATTTTTTTTAAAGCAGATTAAAAAAAATAATAATTTATTTTCTTTTAAAAGAGGGGAGGAGTACATAATACATGCAATGTTTGTCTTTCTGATAAAACTTTTATCATGCACGTATTGAAGGTGAAAGATTTGACACTTGACGGTACATTACCTCTGCTTCATCATGTGCAAGGAAAATCCAAAAATTTTCTTTTGCGTCCTGTAACCCAATATCATTATTAACATTTCGTTTCTACTCAATTACTTCCTTCATTCTATTTTCTGTATCGTTATTTAAACAGACATAAAATTTAAGAAATAAAAAAAAAATTAATAATAATTATCAAATTGTTCTTTATAAAAAAAATGTATCACTATTTTTTTTTTAATTAAATGGGACTAATAAAGATAAAAGTGAAATTGTATCTTTAAAAGTTATCAAATAAGAAAAGATGACATTCTGTTTGAGACAGACCAAAAAGAAAATAATGTGACGGAGAGAGTAATTCTTTTTCTTGTCTGGTCCAAATCAGGAGTGAAGCTCCATTTTTTTGGAAATTTTTTACTATGAATCTCATACAACCAACAAAAATTGTATGAGACCTTTTTATTTTACTAAAAATTACAAAAGTTCACAACTTATATTTCATTTATTTATTACAAAAAATTTCAACTCCCTAAACATATTACATTAATCCCACTTTTTAACTTTCTCTCTTCGAAAATATATATACATAGAATTTTCTTTTACTCTCACCGTTTCTCCCTTAAAAAAAGGCCAGAATCAAGAAACAGTTTTCATGTTTGAAATCAATCGTGTTTGAGTCTAAATACTAGTCAACGGTATTTAATTTCAACTTAGTCTTTTTTTAACAATCTCAATTTTTAAGATCTGAGGATTTTTAAAATTTTAATTTTCATTTATCTAGTCGAAATTTTTGAGAAATATGAAAAAAGAAATTGTCATGTTTTGATTAAGTAATTTTTTGGGTTTCTACTTTATCAAATCATAGTTTGAATATCTCCATTATCCTTTTTTCTTTTCAAGATCGTCTATTTCAAGTACTAAATTAAAAACTTAGTACTTAGTTAATGGATGGTTCTCCTTCGTTTAGTTTAGGATTAACTCAGTTAGAGCATACCGAAATAACAAATTCGGTAGTTGGGTTTGTTCCCAGAGTATTTGATTACGAGAAACCTAACTTTGTTGAAAATAGATCAAAAAATCATAACGACCCCATCAAGATGAAAAAGATTAACAAAGCTGCATCTTCAAAGTCGAAAAAACAAATTGAAGAATCCTCAAGGAAATTCAAAAAAGATGATAATGGACGGCCACGTTTACCAAAGGTATTTTCGATTTTTCAATTTTGATTTTTTTTGTTATGAATTTATTGTGTTTTTTTTAAGTAATTTGGGGTTTTAAAATTGTTAATTAATTGTTTGTGGTTGTTTGTTCTTACGGAGTTGTTGGATTTTTTCATAAGTTTGAAGTTATGTTAGAAAGTGACTATGCAAATACAAAATAACTCTTTGTATATTTTCTGCATAAACATATTTGTTGATGCGTTTGGTTGAAATACGTTGATATTTGTAGTTCATACACATATGTGGTTACTGGGTGTATATATATAGTAAGTATGTATGTGTTATACACATACATTATTCATTATATATTGTTAAACATATACATACCTTCTATTTTGAGTTTTGTTGTTTAATGTGTGTTTGAGGCAATGGATATTACATATGTATATGTAAAACATATACATAAGTTGCACATGTTATTAAACCTGTAATGAATTTCCTAGTTCATATACATCATATTTTTTGTGTATATGTTTTCAGTTTTCTTATGTGACTAAGGCTATGGACATTACCTATGTATATGTCTAACATATATACATAACTTACAATATGTTGTTAGATGTGTATTGAAATGCCTTGTTTATATATATCATTTTTTTATGAGCCTAGGTGTTAGATGTTATTACATGTGTATTGAAATGACTAGTTGTATGTACAGTATATGTTTTGACCATAAAGGCTCACATATGATGTCTTTTTCATTTTCAATAGGGTGTAAAATACAGGATAAAAAATGTCCCTTCGCATTCATTGCATTTCGATAGTTATTGCAACTGCGAATTTGGATCAGATATAAAGAATTATGCTGGTGAAGGAGTTCACAATCTTTTCCATCAAATAATATTTGGTTCCTTTCTAGACATGCCCCAGTGTAATTTTCAAGGTTAGATTTTCAAGTGTTTACTTATGCTTGAGATAGAGCAAGATAATTCTGATGAAATTCACGTTTACGTGTAGGATACTATTCTCAAGTTTTCTATTACTGAGTTTGCTATAATATCAGGACTTAAATGTACAGAAAACATCGAGGAACATCTGTATACTGAATCATTTAAGTCCGTATCAATGGCAAAGTATTTTTCAAATTCAAAAAATTCTATCAAAAAGTATATTTTTGTACAGCGATTCAAGTTGAAAAACTTCGACAACAATACTGATGCTTTGAACATATCCATCCTTTACTTTATTCATACTTTTTTGTATTCACAAATACGTGATGCTACTATTAGCAGATCAGACTTTGTGATAATAGAGGATGAAAGGTACGAACAATTCTCATGGGGAAAGACTTCATTTCAAAAGCTGATTGCAACTTAGAGACAAGATTTCTTTGTTGAAAAACAGCTATATCAGATCGAGAGAATACCTCATGTGTTGAATGTTTGGATGTATGAATGTTATTTTGAGGTTGAAAGTACGATAGCTGAGCGAATATGGAATGTAATTTCAAAAAATTTTAACTGAAAGGTTGTTGGGATTAAGGTCAAGTATGAGAAGTTCAAGGGTGGTATGTTCAAAAAGGTAAGTATTTAATACATTATTTCAAGTTAATGCTTTTATTTCACTCTGCTCAATTTAATAGAATATTAATGTTGTCATTTTTTATTTCTTAACAGTTTGTATACAATAATTTACGACCAACTCGTGAAGAAGTGCAAAGACTTGATTTGCCAATGATTGCGGGCATTGAATTAAATGACGTTGAAGTTGCCTTCTCACATGTTACTTCTCCCAATCATATTGGTAAAAGGCCTGTTGTCAACATACATAATCATTTGGACTCCAAATATCAAAGATTTTGAGGATTTCAGTATAGTCTCACCACCAGAAATTCTAAGAAAGGAGGCCTGCGTACTGATGCATCAGCATCACGGCCTACGAAGAGAAGGAGGACAATTCATTTTGATACTAAAACTGTTAATATGTCAGATCGTGAGAAAACACCATCTCCTGTTTCAAGAAGAAATATGCCAACAGATCAAACATGGACTTCTAATTCACAGCGTATTGATGCACCAAATACAACTCCATCATCGTCCATCAAGTCTGCTCATCAGGCAACTTCTGATGAATAGTGGCACGAGATAAAGTCATTCTTACAGTCTTATGTAATTTTATCGATATGGTAAACAATATGTATAACCAAATTGTGAAAACATTAAGATGTTTATTGTCTTTTTATATGCAGGTTGACCAAAAATTCACCTTTCTTCAAGAACTAATGGCTAAACAACATGAAGACTCAAACGACAAAATGGATAAACAACACATTGAACTCATAAACATGTTGAAACACAACAAACACACCACTGAAAAGGTAAACTAAATTGATTTTACGATATATAATCAACGAATTTTGTATTTCTATTTGAATAATATTTTTGTCTTTATCATTTTTTTGGTTCATATTATATTTTGAAAAAAATATTGTATAAGGTTGATATGCATCATAAATTGTCGTATGTATTTTTGATTTTAATTCATTAACAGTTGCTTACATGTATAGACTACTTAAATATACAAGAAATATTTTGTGTATAATCAAACTTCATAGGTATATTGTTAATTATTCATAATCTGTGTTATGTACATTAATCAATATACACAATACAGTTATGTATATTTGAGAATATACATGACCGTGTTGTGTAGAGCAGACAACATACATAACTGTGTCATGTATATTATATAATTATGTATGCATAGTAACTAATTTATTTTGGATGTAACTAAAATTTTATTTATTAAATTAGAAAGGTAAAGAATCAAATATTTGGACAGAAAAGAAAATATTCAATGCAGGTTTACGGTTGAAGCAGTTAAAGGTTATTTATGATAATTTCTTTGTTGAAATTGATTTTTTAAAATTAATTCTTATTTATATTTCATAACAAAATCAACAGGATTATGATGTGTAATGTTCAAAAAAGGAAGATGTACCATCAAAAGAGCAGGTTGACGAGATGAATTTCTTTTCAATAGTGGAAAACAAAGAAAAACAGATACTTTTTATAAATATGCCTTTTTTGTTATCCTACATTGACGTTATCAAAATTATTCTTAAACATATGTAATACTAATGTCATCAGGATGAAGAAGTAGGAGGTTTTACAACGGGAGATGCACCATCACTAGACAATGTCGAAGAGATGGATATCGTCGCAAGATTTAAAGAGAAAGAGAAAAAGGTAATTGTTCCAAAATAATAGTTACACATAGGTAGTTTCATATATGATATTATCTTAATTTTTTTTATGATATATTTTTAGTGTAGTGTGTTGTGTATTTTGACTGATGTGTCTGATAGTTTTATTGTAATTACGGTGTATATGTGATGTGTATATTTTTATAATATAAATATATAATACATCAAAATGAGAACGTTATCATAAACAATGCAATGAACATTTTAAACTTTTAGATTATCGACGATATTGATAAATTATTAGACAAAGTGTTTGGTGATGATATAAGGGAGGATACTGTTGTTGATGGAAACCACAGTCATGTACAAAAATATTCGAGGTTAGATGTCACATATTTTGAAACTTATAATTAAAACAATAAACTGATTTAGTTTTGTATATGTTTTATATTATTTATAAGAGAATTTTGAAGGTTTTAGTCCGAATGTTGAAACTTCCACAATAAATGCTCTTGTCGAAGAAGTGGTAAATCAGGAATCGAAGGATATTGAAACTGCCATATTAGATGTTCTTGTCAAATCTGTGGTAAATCAGAAATCGAATTACTCTAAAGTTGAAAAATCTATGATAGAGAATATCCATAAAGATCATACGATAAATACATAAAGTGCATTTTTTTCTAATTTAAGTGTCAAATTTTATACACATCACACTATTTTTACTAACGTATTTAAACAAAACTAACATTATATACATAAAATTTCACTTTTAACATATTTACTTGAGTACCATTTCAGAATCTGCTCAAGTCGAGATAGATGCCACAATGGAAGGTCTAGCAGCACTGGTGAATGATATTCCTCTAGAAGTTTTTAAACCGGTAGAAGAAATTGTTAACCCGCATTTCATACCTGATAGTCAGATTCCTTCAGTTTTTTCTAATGCAGTTGTTGCGGCTCATCAAGCTATAAAACCCCTGCTAAGAGGACTAGGACAAAATCTAAAGTTTTCAAGTCACCATATACAACAGAGTATGCTTCTGGTTCAAAGGACCTTGAGGATGAAACCACAAGTTTGAAACAAAAATTTGTATTTGAAGATTTCACAATATCTAATGATATGCCGAGGGATATCATTGAAGAGTACAAGAAATGAGTTGATGAAGGTCTATTGAAGTTTCATTCCAAAAAGTAAGTTTTAACATTATTAAACTAAATTTTTTTTGTCAATATGCATATACAATTTATATTTTTTTCTTGCTAACAAAATTTAACATTTTATAGGAAAACAAATGATGACCACTACAAAGCAAAATCATCTTCTCTTGGAGTTAATGAATTCGACTTTGTTGTTGCTCATGCTTGGTCTAAAAATTGAGTTTACTTGATGTCTCAAATAACTTCATGCTCGAACGATGAGATATTTTTAATTTGAATTTTTTTTTTTAAAACTTTCATATTTACATACATATATGAAAGCTTATTAAACTTACTTATACAAAGATGTGTTATGTATGCGCATAAATTTTATGTATATGTGTTCCTGTTAAGCATGATATTAACCATTATATGTATATTTATGCCTTACTGGATAAGTTGTTAGTGATTGATAGTGAAAGTACAATGTGTTATTCTTGTTGAGTTAACAACTCAAATGGTCACTCAACTTTGAATTTTTATCCCAGAAAGTCAATGAACTTTGATCTTTACTTTAAAAGTTACTCAACTTTCTCATTTTTACTCATAAAGTCACTAAAACTAATTAATCATTTTTTAAATAACATTTGCTTATGTGAAATTATTATTTAAATGCAAAATTCAAAAAAATAAAAAATTATCTCTTAATGACCCTTTTATCCTTATTCCCATAAATTAATTTTCCTTTTTCATTCTTCTTCTTCTTCTTCTTCTTCTTCTTCTTCTTCTTCTTCTTCTTCTTTGTAATTGATTTAACATTAAATATGCCTAATAAAATGTTAAAAGATTAAATTAAATTTAACAATAATCGAAGTATAAAAAATTATTAATGTAAACTATATTAATAAGATGAAATATAACTAAGTGATACATAATTTAACTCATTTATTATTAAAAGTCATGTTTATGCAGTTATTACATACATATAGTGATTCCCTATAGCGTAGGTATATTACTTATAATATTTAGTTATGGATATAAAATCCCTAATTTATCATACATATACATTTATTTTGTGGTCGTTTTTTTAAAAAAATTAAGTTTTAAAATATAGATAAAAACCGACCACTTGTCGTCGATTTTTTAAAATGGTTTTTTAATTTTATTTTTTAAAATTCGACCACTAGTGGTCGGTTTTTATAAAAAAATAATTAAAAAATAATTTTAAAAAATCGATCACTAGTGATCAGTTTTTATAAAAAATAATTAAAAAATAGTTTTACAAAACCGACCACTTGTGGCCGATTTTTGAAGTAAAAAAAATTAAAAATTAAATAATCTTAAGTAACACCTAATTATATATATAATCAAAACGTAATATATTAAGTTAATCCAATATAATTAATTGATCACTAATCTAAGTATGTATAGGAAACACATCGCATTATATTATTGGATAATATACTTGTATACGTATGTGATATATACTACGTATTTTGAACTTGATATAGTCGATAGTGTGTATATGTGTGTGTTTGTTATATGTATATATATAACATATACATATTATATCGATGATATATTAATGACATAAGACAAATCAACCGATAATTTATTTGAGTATATGTGAAATATAATGGGATAGTAAAATCGGGTATGTGATGTATAAGTACATATATGAAATACGCCGCGTTATATTATTGGATAAGATACTCGTGTACGTATGTGATGTATATAGTACGTATTGATATAGTCGATAATGTGTATATATATGTGTGTGTGTATGTATAGGTATATATATACGTGTGTGTATGTATATATAGGTATATATATATTAATGACATAAGATAAACGAACCGATAATTCAACTGAGTTTCTATGAAATACGTTGTATATTATTCTGAGATAGTAAAATCGGGTATATGATGTATATGTATTTGAATGTTGATAGCCAATTGAATATATTTATATATATGTATATCTCGTGTAGTGATGAAATAAATATACTATTTTGTGTCAATATAATGTAGACACACGTATATTGTTGAAGTTGTAATAACGTAAGACAAGTATTACGAGGTATATGTGGGGGGGAGGAAGGAAGTAGGGGAAGGAGACAGGAAATTAAATCATGAAACTGACATATACTTATCATTTGCTTTGAATTTTGAATGACCGCCAAATTTTGGCGGTGAATTTAGTTTTTTCGCTTAAAATTTTGTATATGAGTATATGTGAAATACGTTGAATAATATTATGGGGTAGAAAAATCGTGTATGTGATATTTATATCTCGTGTAGTGATATATGCAGTAATCGAAAGCTCGATAACTGAATCTATATATCAAAATATATATTTTGAATAAGACATTGATATCATACTATTGAAGAAATAGAAATACTATTTTGTATCAATGTAGATACACATATATTGTTGAAGTTGTAATAACATAAGATGTCGATAATTTATTTGATGATCACGTATATATATATATAATATCGTAATTAATAGCTAAGGAACCAAAAAATTATCGTAATTTGTAAAATTAATTGATATTATTATGGGTTGGAGAAAATATACTACTCGTGTTTATGTGATGATAAAATTATTTGATTTATATATATAAACATTGTATTAAATTAATTGGATATTGTTATAAATATTATAGAATTTATTAAAAAAATTAATTAATAACAATTTAATATTAATTTATTAATTTATTTTAATTTATTAATTAATTTATTAATTATAGTTTGTTAAAATTTAATTTATAAAAAAATGTAAAAACTGACCACACGTGGTCGGTTTTCAATATTATTTCTGAAAAACGACTACTCGTGGTCGATTTTTCTATTAATTTATTTTAAAAAAACTATTACTAATTAACACGACCCGACCCACCCAACTAATTAAAATTCCCAATTGATGGCAGACCCACAAAACAAACGGGAAACAGCACCAAAAAAAAGAACAAACACTCGAATTTTTCACTCTCAACCCAAACACTCGCTAGTAGTTTCCCAAATTTTGAATTTTCGTTGTAATTTTTGGTTTCTCCAAATTAGTTGGCGTTGATAAGGTTCGTCATTTCTCCTTTCCCTAATTTTTTTTTTATCTGTTTGTGTACTCCAAATCAGCGGCAATAGTAGTATGATGATAGCTTGAAATTGAGTGGCAATTGAGTGAAGAATGTTGAGATTATAACAAAAAATATGCAGAATTGGATAAATTTTGAGTTAACTACTTCACTTCAATTTGATTTTTGAAACCCTAGTTCTTCTGTTTTGGTTGAAAATGGAGAAATTGGGGATAAACTACTATATTTTAGTTTTTTCCATTTCTTGTTCTTTATTTGTTCCTTTGGTAATTAGGACTAATATATAAATTATAAAAAAGAAAACTTCAAGAATATTTGTAGAAGTATACTTAAGTTGTATTTTATTAGTATAGTCTTAATTGTATATTTTACAATGACATCTCCAATCTTATGAATTGTTCATTTGTAAGTTTTTTTAAACATTGACATCATTTACTAATGATAATTTTGTAAATGAGTAATATCTTGCATAGAGTAGATGAGTATTTTGGAGAAAATTGTAGTAGTGTATCTTTTAAATTGCTAAGCTCATCATTTTCTTTATTGCAGCTTCCCGTGAGAGAATCTATAAGCAGATTGAAGCTGCCATTTTGAATATCAAGAAATTAAGGAAACTATCAAAGGTATGTTGACATAGTGAAGCCATGTGGGGCCTTGTGCGATTCACTATTATTGTTATCTTTCTTTCATTGTTCATATTGAAGTTTAGTGAAGCCGTGTGTGGCCTTGTTCAATTCACTAGCATTGTTGTTATCTTCTTGTTATTGTTTACATTGAAGTCTAGTGAAACCATGTGTGGCCTTGTGCGATTTACTAGCATTGTTGTTGATTGTTCCTTGAATGTGATTTTATTTTGATACTTAGTCACTTGAAAATGATTAAGTGCAGGGACTTTAAAAGGGATTTTGTGTTTTGAATGTGGTTTGGTAGGTGACTTAGTCGCTAGAAAATGGTTAAGTCTAGGGACTTCAAATGGGATTTTTTTATTTTGAATGTGGTTTGTTAGGTCACTTAGTTGCTTAAAAATGGTTAAGTCTAGAGACTTTAAAGGGTATTTTTGTATTTTGAATGTAGTTTGTTTTGATACTTAGTTGCTTGAAAATGGTTAAGTATAGGGACTTTAAAAGGAAATTTTGTGTTGTGAATGTGATTTGGTAAGTAACTTAGTCACTTGAAAATGGTTAAGTGTAGAGACTTTGAATGGGATTTTGTTGTTTTGAATGTGGTTTGTTAGGTGACTTAGTCGCTTGAAAATGGTTATGTAATTTGTTAGGTGACTTAGTCGCTTGAAAATGGTTAAGTCTAGGGATTTTGAATGGGATTTTGTTGTTTTGAATGTGGTTGGTTAGGTGACTTAGTTGCTTGAAAATGATTAAGTCTAGGGACTTTGAATGAGATTTTATTATTCTGAATGTGGTTTGTTAGGAGACTTAGTCGCTTGAAAATGGTTAAGTGTAGGGACTTTGAATGAGATTTTGTTATTTTTAATGTGGTTAGTTAGGTGACTTAGTCCCTTGAAAATGGTTAAGTCTAGGAACTTTGAATGGGATTTTGTTGTTTTGAATGTGGTTTGTTAGGTGACTTAGTCACTTGAAAATGGTTAAGTCTAGGGACTTTGAATGAGATTTTATTGTTTTGAATGTGGTTTTTAGGTGACTTAGTCGCTTAAAAATGGTTAAGTCTAGGGACTTTGAATGGGATTTTGTTGTTTTGAATGTGGTTTTTAGGTGACTTAGTCGCTTAAAAATGGTTAAGTCAAGGGACTTTGAATGGAATTTTGTTGTTTTGAATGTGGTTTGTTAGGTGACTTAGTCACTTGAAAATGGCTAAGTCTAGGAACTTTGAATGAGATTTTGTTGTTTTGAATGTGGTTTGTTAGGTGACTTAGTCGCTTGAAAATGGTTAAGTCTAGGGACTTTGAATGAGATTTTGTTGTTTTGAATGTGGTTTGTTAAGCGACTTAGGTGACTTAGTCGCTTGAAAATGGTTAAGTCTAGGTACTTTGAATGGGATTTTGTTGTTTTGAATGTGGTTGGTTGGATGACTTAGTCTCTTGAAAATGGTTATGTCTAGGGACTTTGAATGGAATTTTGTTATTTTGAATATGGTTTGTTAGGTGACTTAGTCGCTTGAAAATAGTTAAGTCTAGGGACTTTGAATGACATTTTGTTGTTTTGAATGTGGTTTGTTAGGTGACTTAGTCACTTGAAAATGGTTAAGTCTAGGGACTTTGAATGAAATTTTGTTGTTTTGAATGTGGTTTGTTAGGTGACTTAGTCGCTTGAAAATGGTTAAGTCTAGGGACTTCAAATGGGATTTTTTTATTTTGAATGTGGTTTGTTAGGTTACTTAGTTGCTTAAAAATGGTTAAGTCTAGAGACTTTAAAGGGTATTTTTGTATTTTGAATGTGGTTTGTTTTGATACTTAGTTGCTTGAAAATGGTTAAGTCTAGGGACTTTGAACGGGATTTTGTTGTTTTTAATGTGGTTTGTTAGGTGACTTAGTTGCTTGAAAATGGTTAAGTCTAGGGACTTTGAATGAGATTTTTTTGTTTTGAATGCGGTTGCTTAGGTGACTTAGTCGCTTGAAAATGATTAAGTCTAGGACTTTGAATGAGATTTTATTGTTTTGAATGTGGTTTGTTAGGTGACTTATTCGCTTGAAAATGGTTAAGTCTAGAGACTTTGAATGAGATTTTGTTGTTTTGAATGTGGTTTGTTAGGTGATTTAGTCGCTTGAAAATGGTTAAGTCTAGGGACTTTGAATGAGAATTTGTTGTTTTGAATGTGGTTGGTTAGGTGACTTAGTCGCTTGAAAATGGTTAAGTCTAGGGACTTTGAATGGAATTTTGTTGTTTTGAATGTGGTTTGTTAGGTGACTTAGTCGCTTGAAAATGGTTAAGTCTAGGGACTTTGAATGAGATTTTGTTGTTTTGAATGTGGTTTGTTAAGCGACTTAGGTGACTTAGTCGCTTGAAAATGGTTAAGTCTAGGTACTTTGAATGGGATTTTGTCGTTTTGAATGTGGTTGGTTGGATGACTTAGTCTCTTGAAAATGGTTAAGTCTAGGAACTTTGAATGGGATTTTGTTGTTTTGAATGTGGTTTGTTAGGTGACTTATTCTCTTAAAAATGGTTAAGTCTAAGGACTTTGAATGAGATTTTGTTTTTTTGAATGTGGTTTGTTAGGTGACTTAGTTTCTTGAAAATGGTTAAGTCTAGGGGCTTTGAATGAGATTTTGTTATTTTTAATGTGGTTTGATAGGTGACTTATGTCTAGGGACTTTGAATGAGATTTTGTTGTTTTGAATGTGGTTTGTTAGGTGACTTAGTCGCTTGAAAATGGTTAAGTCTAGGGACTTTGAATTGGATTTTGTTGTTTTGAATGTGGTTTGTTCGGTGACTTAGTCGCTTGAAAATGGTTAAGTTTAAGGACTTTAAATGCGATTTTATTTTTTTGAATGTGGTTTGTTAGGTGACTTAGTCTCTTGAAAATGGTTAGGTTTTTGTGACTTGATTTAATTAGTTTAATCTGATTGATTGCATATAAAACCTGATTATAGCTGGATATATCACCGAAACAATGATAATAAAATGGGTATTAGGGAGGAATTTGTTGAGGGTGTCAAAAGATTTGTTGAACATGCTAAGACGCTTGATGTTTAAACACGTTTTTGGGTAATTCGTTGTCCTTGTGTTAGATGTGATGGTATAAATCTTGTAAGTGAACAAGATGTAAAAGAACATCTTTATAGAAAGGGATTTCACAAGGACTTTTTAAGAATGCTTGATATTCATGGTGATGTTGCACAAAATAACTTTGTTGTTGGGGAAAGTTGTAGGTCTTCAGGGTATAATGAATATCAAGATACTGGGATGACAAAAATTGTGCACGCTACTTTTGTGATGCCACATGGGGTTTACTTTAGGGAAAATGTTGAAGATGTTCCTAATAGCGAAACAGGCAATTTCTACGAAGAATTGCATGCTGCTAGTCATCCTTTTTTTGACCGGTGTTCACACTCTCGTTTATCTGTTGCTGTTAGATTATTAAGTATTAAATCTGACTGAATATTGTAGAAGGAGGAATGGACTCAATTATAGACTTTATTAAAGAGTTAGTTGACCCCGACTTCGAGGTTCCTGATTCTTTCTATAAGACAAAGATTGGTGTCAAAGTTAGGTCTCTCCTCGGTTAAAATTAATTGTTGTGAAAATGGCTGTATGTTACACTTTAAGGAAGATGCTAACCTATATTTCTGTAAGTTTTGTTAGGACTCTCAATATAAGCGTGGTTCTACTAGAAATAAAATTGCTATTAAGGCGATGCATTATTTATCTCTTATACCAAGGTTGAAGAGGTTGTATGCTTCATATAGCTCAGCTCCTCATATGAGATGGCATAGTGAAAATAGAAGGCCCACTGGTGTTATGTGTCATCCATCTGATGGAGAGGCTTAGAAATATTTAATGCAACTTATCAAGATTTTGCAGCTGAGCCATGAAACATTCGATCGGGATTATGTGCGGATGAGTTCTCTCCTTTTTCAGTTGGTGGTGCACCATATTCATGTTGGCCTGTATTTATCACTCCTTATAATCTTTCGCCTGAAATGTTATTGACTAGTCCCTATATATTTTTGAATTGTGTTATTCCTGGCCCACGTAATTCAAAAAGCGGAATAGATGTCTACTTACAACCTTTGATCAATAGACTTTAAATTTTATGGCATGAGGGGGTTGAAACTTGGGACATCTCTCTTAAACAAAATTTCAATCTGCGTGCATATCTAATATAGACTATTAATGATTTTCCTGCTTATGAAATGTTGTCTGGTTGGACGACAACTGGAAAGCTGGCTTGTCTATACTGCATGGAAAAAACAAAATTTTTCACATTGAGACACATTCATGGTTTGATTGTCATCGTTGTTTTTTGCCACCTGATCGTGAATTTAGGAGACTCAAGAATATCTTCAGAAGGAATAGAAGGGAACATGATGGTCTACCTCTAAGGCTATCTGGTCATGACGTCTGGGAAATAGTTCAGGATTTGCCTAAAGCCAGCGAGGAATGATTGTACAGGCTTGATGAATATGGTGTTTCACATAACTGGACTAAGCAAAGTATATTTTGGGAGTTAGAATATTAGCCAGATAATTTACTTAGAAATAATGTTGATGCCATGCATACTGAGGAGAACTATTTTGACAACTTGTTCAACATAGTTATGGATGTCACTGGCAAAAAAAGGATAATCCTAAGGCCAGACTTGACTTACCAGAATATTGCAACCGCAGAGAGTTACACGTACAGTAGGGGCCCAACGACAATGTTCTTAAGCCCAAGGCTAGTTTTACATTCAAGTTGGACCAAAAACGTCAAATATGTGAGTGGGTTCAAAGTTTGAAGATGCCCGATGGATATGCCTCAAATTTAGGAAAGAGGGTTGATATGACTTAAAGAATCTTGCATGGAATGAAAAGCCATGATTGTCATGTTTTAATGGAGCAATTACTTCCAATTGATTTTATTGGTTTACCTGAAAACATATGAAAACCAATAGTAGAGATCAGTTTGTTCTTCAAAGACTTATTTCCCACCACATTAACAGAAGAAAATCTGGTGTGAGTGGAAAGTAATATTGTTGTTATCACCAATAAGCTGGAGAAGATTTTCCCGCCAGCGTTCTTCGATGTGATGGAAAATCTTCCCATTCACCTTATGTACGAAGCTCGGCTAGGCGGTCCAATTCAAACTAGGTGGATGTATCCATTTGAACGGTAAACATTTGCAACATATTTAAATGCATACATATCTTTTTAAAGATAGTAAACATCTAACCTTAATATTGTATAGGGCAATTGAAAAATTGAAAAAGGATCCCAAAAACAAACATAGGGTGGAAGACTCTATAGTTGAGGCATATCTTGCAAGAGAAACTTCTTAATTTTATTCATACTATTTTTGTGATGAAGTTGCCATTTCAAGAAACCGACCAAATCATCATCCGGACGATGCGAATGAGCCTCATTTGCAATCGATATCAGTTTTCAATCAATCTGGTTGTAAGGCTAAAAAAACCATACCTCTCCAGCTCACTCCCACAGAGCGCAAATCAACAACTTTGTATATCTTGCTGAATTGCCCCAAAATTGAGCACTTTCTGAAGTAAGAATATTAAATTTTTAACATATCTTATTTGTTTACTCATTCCCTTAAAGAAACTAATTGTGTATCCCATATTGGATGTTCAGTTTATTTATGACTCAATTCCAGGAAAATCAAGTGTATGCGTCCTTTGCATCATGGTTTAAAAATGAGGTTCGTCAGTGTATTAATATTTTTACAAAGTTTAAACATTTACATATTCCTCAACTAAAAAATATATATGTATGATATTTTTAGGTACACCATTCACCAAATGCAGTCGCATACGATAATCTCTTGAGAGATATTTCTTTGGGTTCAGTCGAAGCTAATGCAATGTCTCAATACAAAGTAAATGGGTTTAATTTTTCCACCGAACAATACTCCAAGGCAAGGAAAGCAAGCAATAGCGGTGTTTGGGTTAAGGGTGATGATGATGTTGATTACTTTGATATCATACACGAGATCTTAGAACTGGAGTATGCTTGTTTCCTAATAAAAAAATTATCCTCTTTCAATGTAAGTGGTTTGATCCAAGAACAACAGGCACAAGAGTACATAAGGAGCATAACATCATTGAAGTAAATCATAATAGGTCGTATGCTATTTACTATCAATTTGTTCTAGCGCAAAATGCTAAAAAAGTGTACTATGCTCCTTATCCGTTGCGCAATGAGAAGTCTGATTGGTGGGCCGTAATCAAAACAAAGTCTATAGTCCAGGTGGAAGTTGAGAATGTATTGGAGACTGCGTATCAAAATGAAATACAGATTAATCACCAGCTAGTGGACGTTGAATTAGTGGACGGTTTAAATCACCCGAAAATATATTTGAAGAAGTTAATATTGCCAAAGAAGAGGCTAAGTGGGTAAGATATGAGGGTACCTCCGAAGAGGTTGAATGGTTTAGTAGAGAGTCTTCAAAAGAGGAGGATTAGTTATATAGGTTGTATTTATTATGTATTGATGTCTTTATGCTTTGTACTATATATTTACCTTTATGTTTCTTGTTTAAGATTGATATGTAATATACTGTTTAAGATTGTTTGTTCCACTTTTTCATGATTTATATAATAATAAAAATATTTTTGTCTATATCTCGTATTGTTGGAGCGATTTGAAATGTGAATTAGTAACTTGAAATTACTTACATGGAATGTTTTCTTATAAATATATATTCATGTTGTAGGAACTAACTACTAGTTAACTTAACATAATTTAGATGTCAGACAGAGATGACAGAGGTAAGGGAGGGGTTGATACTAAGAAACCAAAAAAGAAAAAACAACCTCCTGCTTATAGACGACCGACAGGTATTCATATATCTGAGGATCGTTGTGCTGACGAGCTAGCATGACCCTCATATTCTAGGTCGTCTGAGGATTCGATACCTACTCCTATGCATATGGGGCCACTACATGAGTCTACACCGACCCATTTTGCTTTTATGACCATGCCACCGCCAGCACAGTACTATTGGACAGCCGCTGGCCCCTCCAGACATCTACCATCATTAATACCTTGCTGCAACAGTCATGCAGCTTTACATAGTGATTCTGCTGGATCTATTTGGTTGTCGGATCTTTGGCTTAGAGGTACTCCATCTGGTGCTTCAGATCCGCCCACGCCAGTGTATCCACCATCACTTACTAGGCAGCTAGGAGACATAGATGATTTTGGGAGGATTTATATTATTACAGTTGTGAGAGGGTAAAATTTCTAAATATAATAACGTTACTCATTTTTTCATTACTATTTTATTATGTTCGATGAAATTGCTTTTTGATCTTGTGTTGTAGGTTTAGGCCGGATGCTGGAGTTGAAAAAAGGGTGCAAATATGCATTAGTCGGCACTTCAACGGCTACTGGACCAGCTGGCAAAGGGTTCCAGAACTTGACAGGGAGAGAATGTTTGAAGAATTTAAGGTAAGGATTTAACTTATCGACTACTTATTAACAATTTATTAGAACACAAGATTGAATATTATATTTTGGTTGTAGAAATTTTACTGGTGGGATGATGCAAATGAATTTCTTATAAAGAAGAACTTTTTCATAAGATGTAGAGCCAGATTTAACGATCTCTTGGATTATGCCCAAAAGAAATTGGTAAAACCTAAGTAGATTCCTGAACCCATGTTGCCACTGTATCAGCGCCATTGGAATAGTCTTGAATACCAATTGTTGAGGGAAAAAGGAAAAAAAGTTCGGGCATCATCCAAGGGTGGCTCCCTACATACTGCGGGCTCCAGAAGTACTCTTGCTGTGAAAGAAAAATTGGTATGTAACTTTTACAGTTTTAATTCTTTGTTTCTATTTAGATTTTTTTATTATTTGAACATCGATAATTTTTTCATACGCAGAAAAAAGAAAAGGGTAGGGAACTACCAACTGATGAGATTTTCGAGGAGACTCATCTAAAAAAGAGAAAGAACCCGACTGATGAAGATGTCTGGGTTGAACTTTGTGTAAAAGCTGTCCACGTAAGAAACAAATTTTGAATTTATCAATCTTTTTCTCAAAGTTGATATTATTCAATTATAACTACTTTACTATTTTTTGACTATTAGTATTAATTTTACTTTGAATATAGGACGGATTTAGGCGTTTTGTTAGTGAGTATCTAGTAGTCAGCCTCCTGAAAGTTAGGGTGACCCAATACCCCAGCATGTACAAAATGAGTTATGGACAAAAGCTTCAGATCCTGCAAATAGAGGCTATTTCTATGGATGCCACACAATTTTTTGGCGATAATATTAGGTGTTCGTCCGGCCCTGCATACTCTAGCTCTTCGGTTGATATAGAAACTATTGTAAGACTATAAAATACAGTTTCTCAAGTCACTGAAGAGCTTACTGAACAGAGAGAGAGGTATGCTGAACAGAGTGCAAGGCAAAAGAAGACGGAGGAGGCAACAACATTACAAATCAGGATGCTGCAGCAGCAGTTCAGTTCTTTCATTCAGACTGCTGGGGTTATTCCTTCGTGTCCTGGTGATGCAGTTCGGGCTGCAAAAGCCCCCTAGATAATTTCAGCACAGATGATGATATGGAAGAAGAGGACGAAGTCGATGATGATGAGTGTTAGTTTTTTTATTTTTGTATGCCTTGTACTTTAAATTTAGACATTTTGTTGTTTGAAACTATTGTTTTAGTTTTTTCGTACTCACCTTTCTTGGACATTTTGTATGTGTTGTACACTTTTAAAAATTTTCATTTATTTTTTTGTTGCTGTATTTTCATTTTGGTTAGTACTGTATATTGTTGTTGTTGCATGCTGTATTTGGGTTTTCATTTTTTTTTAAATTCCCAGAGTGGTCGGTTTTTCAATATTTGTTTTTGCAGAAAATCGATCACAAGTGGTCGATTTTTTATTAAATTAATTTATTAATTTTATAATAAACCGATCAGTTATGGTCGGTTTTTTAATAAATTAATTAATTAATTTAATTTAAAACCGACCACTTGTGGTCATTTTTTCCCTAAAATTATTTTTTCAATTTAAATAAAATAATAATGTATTTTAAAAATAAATATATATTTTAAAAAAAACCGACCACTTGTGGTTGATTTTCCTTTTTTTTAAAGTAGTGATAGTGACGTTGAACAATTCTCTGATGCTGATTATTAATCTTAAATTAAAGTAAAAGTTTCATAAATCTCAATCTTTTGGAGCTAATTATTTTCTATCAATTTTCTTCAAAATTATTAAAATTTTGTGATTTATCGCGCATGGATATATTACATTCTTGTGAATATGTTATTTAATTTTATATGAATACATCAATTTTTTCAAATATATTATTTAATTTTACACGAATAAATCACATTCTTTTATAATGTATTAAGCTTTTAAGTAATATCAAAGACTTATATAATTATTTTAAAAGAATTAATATTTTAAATAATTATGATATAATGTAAATCTTCCTAAATCAAATTACATATACATAGAGAGTTTTGTAAAATATTGAAATTGAAATCCAATGAACAACAACAAAAAAATAAATTAAAGATGAACAGGAAACGTTGATGGGAAAAGACCATGGGAAAAACCAAAAAGTAAAAAATATCACAAAGTAATGAGAGATGGTCCGGCATAATCCAAATGTCTAATAACAAATTCCTCGTACAATGTGGCGAATCTATCACATAATAAAACTTTTCCAGTTTTTCTGCCAACCCAATGAGATATTTGATTGTATAGTCTTTTAGTCCTTTATAAATTTATTTTTGATTTTCTTTAATAGTGGCTTTCCTCAATAAATATTTATGTGGTAATGGGTGTAGTACTAATATAATTCTATAACACTAAAGTTAAAAAAATCATAATTAATCATCAAAAGACTTATTTTTTCGTGAGGCAGTACTCTGATTACTCGTGCCAACAAAAATTAAATATTAAGAATTTTAATCATATTAGTAGGGGCTATACCTGTTGTGAACATTGGAGAAGACAAAGGGTACTTAAATTTTGATTCAACTGATAATTAAATCGAACTGGAAAAAGTATTGTTGATGATTTATCAGTTTGATTATTTTTTGTATTTTATGGTATTTACTTAATTATAAGTTTGGGTGAATAATCGATAGCCCCAAAAGTTTGTAAAATTTACACTTTCACCCTATGAGGTACTGATTTTGTATATATCTTTAACACTTCTCAATACATATTTAAGTCGTCCTGTACATATGTTAGAGCGCAAAAATTAAGCTATATGAGCCATGGATCAATTAAAACCAGTCGAAACTAGTAATGTTACTTAGACGAAAATTCAGGATGGACATGCATGGGAGCGCATTGGCAGGCCAACTCTATGGCCACCGCGCTGCCTTCTACACATAACTTCAAAAAGTTCAATCTAACGGTGCAATTGCCCTGGTGACAGCGGCGCACTGTCCCTCTCAATCAGTGACGGAACCAGAGTTTGGGTTAAGGGTGTTCATAAAATGAAAATAAAACATTGCTACGTCTGCCAAGGTTCAAACCCAGGTTGGTGGGGTGGAATTGCACACCCTTGACCACTAGGCTGTGCTTCTTTAGCTTGTCAAGGGTGTATGTATATAACCATAAATATCTATATTTAACGTATATACTCGGAAATTTTTTCGGACGAAGGGTGTTCATCTAACCCTCTTTCGGTGGCTGTAGCTCCGCCCTTACTCCGAACGGTATGGCAGTTTGGCACGTTGAGGAATATTTTGACGAAAAATTTCACATTTCATCTCATTAAGGGCGTTTTCATCCTACCTTATTTTGTACTCTACTCCCACGACTTAAAAACCTTTGCGGCTTTTCCTATAAGGGAACTTAAACAGTTAAAAAGTTATCGTTATAACTCTCTCCTCTCCCCCCAACTCAAAATGGGAGAGTTTCAAGAACTAAATTCTAGAACTCTAGCAAGAAAATTTCTCAAGTTTCTTCTCCAAGTTCTAGCAACACCCAATATAGGTAAGGCAATCTTTCTTCATGTTATTCCTACAAACTCTATTCCCCTAGTTTGCATGAATCTCATGAAAAAGTTAGGATTAGAATAAAAACCTCCATGACTTGAAAGCTAGTTGATTCCTTATGTAAACTTCATGAAATCTCAATTCAGGTATCTTACTATCTGATAATTATGGAACTTGCTACACGAGTTTGTGAATTTTAAGGGATACTATGAGAGCCGGTGCTAAGTATTAAGTCTCGATGATTTTTAAAGGAATAATGAAACTTATGAATCCCAACAAGTGAACTCTTTTCAAGAATGTATGTTATGACTCTTGATACGATCCTTCATTACTTGAGTTTTAACATAGCCATACGAACTCTCTTGATTATACAATTGACATAATGATATGAACTCCCCACTCATGAATCACCTTAAAACAACATGAACATTTTAATAATATCCATAATATTATGAAAACTCTTATCTTATGAACTATGATTTAATATACGTGTTACATATCTTTCATGAATCTCAACTGATATTAATGAGTGATAAATCTATGATCATGAGCTCAAAGTGGCTATTTCATAATTATGAGCCTAAAATGGCTAATCTATGAACATAAGTCCAAAGTGGCTAAATTATGTACATGAGCCGAAAGGGGCTAAAACTAAAACTAAATGAGCTTAAACGAGTTAGATGGTTAACTCAGAAGTCATAAGTCAGTGACGAACGACTAAAACTACGTTTGCCTCCGTATATTATGGATTGTGATGATACTTTAGCATTTTAATATCAATTTTAATGCTTTGATTAGTCCATCCGTTTGTAACATTTCCATGCAACAGTGAAGTCCTTTCCACCAAGGCATTTATGCCCATTTACATTTCATGGGTTTATGACCTTTTAAGGCATAATGGACGTGAGTTTGCTGCATTTTTCAGCTTGCTAACTCCCATTTCATTTGTATTTTATGAACCATTAAATATTGTAGTTAGTGGAGGTTGAACGTGGACATAAGTTATATGTAATTCTTGTAACTTCTATCTTTATTCCTCCATTATCATATTCTTTATGTGGTATTACTCTTGTAAATCTTGAAACCTCTAGGCCATTGATCTTCCCTCCTTACTATCACCATTCATTCTTATATTCATTGAATGACTTCCTCTCCTATAAATAGAGGTGGTCTTGCATGATTTTGGAAGATAGACAAGATAATATAGAGTTCACAAAAGTTAGTAAAAAAAGAGTTTATTAGTTGAAGGGAGGTGTTCTTTTTGTGGAATTTTGAACTCAACTCTTGTCCAGAGTTGTTGAGTTGTTCTTTGTGAGAAAGACTGTTGTATCCTGGAGGGGACAAGTCAAGAAGATTACTGCTGAATCGGTGAAATATTTTTATTGCAGAGGGCTTGAATCTCCTTAAAGAGCGAGATATCCGCACCTCAGCCGAAGAAGAAAAAGACATTCTTTTTTTCTTCAATTGTAATTTTATTGTAATTTCACCAACAATTTCAAGGAGACTCAATGGAAACAACTGAAAAATCCGCAGATGTCAAGATGAGAGATCTTAACAAGCCATTCCAGTTCAACGGTACTCACTTCAAGAGGTAGAAGGGTAAAATGCTTTTCTACTTAGGTTTTCTTAATGTTTCTTATGTGTTAACTGAGAAGAATCCAAACAAAGTAGATAACTCTTCTATGAGTGATAAAGAACTCATTTCTCTTCAAGAGAAAGTGAAAAATACAATAGTGACTCCTACAAGTGTCGGTACTTTTTACTTAATTGTCTATCTGATAATTTTATGGTAATTATGATAGAACTTACACTAGTGCAAAGAAAAATTGGAAAGCCCTGCAGAGTAAGTATGACACCGAGGAGGCGAGAGCAAAAAAATATGCAGCTAGTAGATTTTTTCGTTTCCAAATGGTAGACAACAAATCAGTGGTAGACCAAACTCAGGACTTCATAATGATTGTTGGCGAGCTCAGGTCCGAAGAAGTCAAAATTAGAGATAACCTTATTATTTGTGGCATAATTGATAAACTTCTATCTTCGTGGAAGAAATTTCAAAAAACTATGCGTCACAAGCAAAAGGAAACTTCTCTTGAGACTTTTATAATGAGAATCCACATGGAAGAAGAAGCAAGGGGCCAAGATGCACTTTTGCAAATAGAAGAGAACAACACCACACCCAATGAAGGTAAATTTAACTTCTTCAAATAATGCTACCCCTGAAACTAACAAAAATACTACTTTGAAGCCTAAGAAGAAAAAATTCAAGAAAATTATGGTAGACATCCCAAAGACAATAATGGTGAAAACAATCAAGCAAAAAATAACATGAATAACAAAAAGGACCGTGCTTTGTTTGTGGCAAGAGTGGGCATATTGCTCGATTTTGCAAATTTCAGAAACGTGAGCCTACACCTCAAATAAACGTTATCGAAAAACCATTTATGGCAGTGATAACAAATATTAACACGGTGGAGAATGTTGATGTATGGTGGGCTGACTCTGGTGCAAACCGTCATGTCTGTTATGACAAAGACTAATTTAAAAAATATACTAATTTTGAGGAGCCTAAAACCATCATGCTCGGAGATTCACATACCACTCAAGTTCTTGGAATAAGAGATGTCGAGTTGAGTTTCATTTCTAGAAGGGTATTAATATTAAAAGATGTACTTTATACTTCTTCCATGAGAAAAAAATTAATGTCTAGTTTTCGTCTTAATAAAGCAGGCTTCAAACAGGTTATTGAATCTGATTAGTATGTAATTATTAAAAATAATATTTTTGTGGGAAAGGGGTATGCATGTGATGATATGTTCAAGTTTAATATTGAAATGAATAAAACATCTATTTCTGTTTATATGCTTTCTTCTACTAATTTTTGGCATGCTTGTTTGTTTCATATAGATGATCGTTATGTGGAAATCATGAGTAGTTTAGGATTAATTCCAGTGATAATTTTTTTTTTTAAAAAATGTGAGGCTTGTAGTAAAGACAAAATCACAAAAAGGCCTCATTTTCAAGTTGAAAGAAAAACTAAATTATTAGAATTAGTTCACACTGATATTTGTGAACTTGGTGGAATTTTAACTCGTGGAGAAAATAGATATTTTATCACTTCATTATTGATTTTTCTAAGTTTACATATGTTTATTTGATGAAAAATAAAAGTGATGCATTTGAGAACTTTAAAACTTTTCTCCATGAAGTTGAAAATCAGTTTAATAGGAAAATAAAAAGAATAAGAAGTGATAGGCTATGAATATGAGTCACATGAATTCAATTCTTTTGTTAGATCATTGGATATAATTCACGAAACTACTCCTCCTTATTCTCCTACATCTAATGGTGTAATAGAAAGGAAAAATAAAACTTTGGTTGAGTTAACTAATGCCATATTAATTGAGTCTTGTACACCATTAAGTTTTTGGGGTGAAGCTCTTTTGACTGCTTGTTATGTGTTGAATCGTGTGCCTCATAAAAGACCAAACTAACACCTTTTGAGTTGTGGAAAGTTCATAAGACAAATTTGGGATATCTAAGAGTTTGGGGTTTCTTGGCCTATGTAAGGTTAATGGATCCTAAAATCTCTAAGTTGGGTAAAAAAGTTACTACTTGTGCTTTTCTTGGACTTGCTTCAAATAGTACCGCCTATAGATTTTTTAATCTTGAAGATAGTGTGATAATAGAATCAGGTGATGCTTTTATTCATAAAAATAAATTTCCTTTTAATTCTAAAAATAGTGGGGGTCATAGGACTGAAAAAATATTTGTCACTACCTAGTTTTTCTACTTCTACTTTAAAAAATAAAGAAAATGATGATTTTGAGTTAAGAAAAAGTAAACGAGCTAGAATAGAAAAAGATTTTAGTCCTGATTATTATGTTTTTAATGTTGGATATGAACCTCTCACTTTAAAAGAAGCTTTGATTTCACATGATGCTATTTTCTGGAAAGAGGCTGTAAATGATGAAATGGAATCACTAATTTCCAATAAAACTTGGAAGCTAGTTGATTTACCATTGGGTTGTAAAACAATTGAATGTAAATGGGTCTTTCGTAAAAAATTAAAACCAAATGAATCTGTATATAAATATAAGGCTAGACTAGTGGCTAAAGGTTTTAAACAACTAGAAGGCCTAGAATTTTTTGATACTTTTTCTCCGATAACGAGAATTACTTCCATTAGACTTTTAGTTGCTATTGTGATAATTTTTGATTTACAAATTCATCAAATGGATGCAAAAATTACTTTTTTAAATAGAGACCTAAATGAGGATATTTACATGGAACAACCCGAGTGTTTTGTTGAGGTTGACCAAGAAAGCAAAGTGTGTAAACTTACTAAATCCCTATATACCTTAAAACAGACACCAAAGCAATAACATGAAAAGTTTGATTCCTGCATGATTGATAAGTGCATATATCATAAGTCTTGAAATAATTCACATGTTATTATTTGCCTATAGATTTATGATTTATTTATCTTTGGCTCTAATATGAATGTTATTGGTGAAACTAAAAATATTCTTAGAAGCCATTTTAATATGAAAGATCTTGGTGAGGCAAATTTTATTCTAGGAATAAAAATTACTAGAACATGTGATTGAATTTTCCTTGGCCAGTCACATTATGTTGAGAAAATATTGAAAGAATATAATTTCCTTAATTGCAAGCATGTTGTAACTCCATTTGATTCTAGTGTTCACTTGTTTCCTGTTGAAAGTGAAAATAATGTATTAAATCAAAAGGAATATGCTAGCATAATTGAAAGTTTGAGATATTGCACTAGTCCTGATATTGCATATGCAGTAGGAGTACTTAGCACGTTTACAATCAAGCCAGGTAATGAACATTGGCATGCTGTAACGAAAGTAATGAGATATTTAATTGGAACGAAAAATTGTAGTTTGTTCTATAAAAAATATTCTGCTGTACTTGAAGGCTTTTGTGATGCGGATTGAAACACTTTATCAGGTGATTCCTTATCCACTACTGGTTATATTTTCATTTTGGGTGGTGGTGCTATTTGTTGGAAGTCAACAATTATTGCTAACTTTACCATGGAGGCTGAACTAATTTCTTTAGCTTTAGCTAGTGAGGAAGCGAATTAGATGAGAGATTTATTATTTCAAATACCTTATTTTGAAAAACTAATTTCTCCTATTTTAATTCATTATAATAGCACTGCTGCAATTGGTACAGTTCAAAATCGTTATTACAACGGTAAATCCAGACCTATAAGGAGAAAACATAGTAAAGTGAGATCATATTTGATAAATGATACCATTAATATTGATTATGTTAAATCATGTGATAATCTTGTATATCCATTGACTAAGGCCTTAGCAAGAAAAAAGGTCGGGAGCATATCGAGGAGGATGGGATTGAAGCCTATTGAATCTTGAGTCATATATGAGAAAACCCAACCTAGGGACTAGATATCCTATAACTAGGTTTAATGTAAAAAATAAATCACATGATGACTTGTTGTGAAAAATGCACTACTTTTTCATCCTTTCCTATGGCGTGAGTGGTAATGATTGTGAGGTTGAGTATAAAAAACTCTTAATAAAAATTTGTAGCTCGTATGAGTGGGGTGCTAAAATTACAGGCGCACTCTCGACGGATTTCACCTATGTGAATGTGGAGGTAGGACGCTTCCTATTAGAATTAGGCTCATTCTCGAAGACACTTATGAAACCGGGACAACACAAGGCTATTACATGCTGGATATAAAGCTCATGTCAACATCTTGACTATTTTGTGTAAGCAGTAACTTTTTTATTTCCCTTAAGCAGTCATAGTTCTAATCTGAGACCATTACGACTCTGGAGTAAAAATTACTATTTTACTAAGTGGGGGATTCAATACAGAGCACACCTTCATTATGCATAGTAGTTTTTCTTCAACTAGTAGACTCCTTTATATTAATATTAAAATGAGTGGGGGATTGATGACACTTTAGGATTTTAATATCAATTTTAATGCTTTGATTAGTCCATCCGTTTGTAATATTTCCATGCAACATTGAAGTCCTTTCCACTAAGGTATTTTTGCCCATTTACACTTAATGAATTTATGAACTTTTAAGGTATAATGGACGTGATTTTGCTGCATTTTGCAGCTTGGGAACTCCTATTTCATTTGTATTTTATGAAACATCAAACATTATAGTTGATGGTGGTAGAATGTGGACATAAGTTACATGTAACTCTTGTAACTTCTATCTTTATTTCTCCATTATCGTATTCTTTATGTGGTATAAATCTTGTAACTCTTGAAACCTCTAGGCCATTGATCTTCTCTCTTTACTACCACTATTAATTCTTATATTCATTGAATGAATTCCTCTTCTATAAATAGAGGTGGTCTTGCATGGTTTTGGAAGATACACAAGATAATACAGAGTTCACAAAAGTTAGTTAAAAGAGAGTTTATTAGTTGAAGGGAGGTGTTCTTTTTGTGGAGCTTTGAACTCAATTTTTGTCCAGAGTTGTTGAGTTATTATTTGTGAGAAAGGCTGTTGTATTATAGAGGGGACAAGTCAAGAAGATTACTGCTGGATCGGTGAAATATTTTTGCTGCAGTGGGCTTGAATCTCCTTAAAGAGCGAGATATCCACGCCTCAGCCGAAGAAGAAGAAGAAGACATTTTTTTTCCTCACTTATAATTTTATTATAATTTCACCAACAGATCATTCCGGTGGTGATACAAGCATAAAGAGCATAAAAGAGTACAAGGTATTGTCAAAGGTTCAAGCTTCAGAATTGGCAAGTGTTTGGAGCCTTTTAAAGCCTTGGCAAGTTGAAGAGGAGAAGGGAACCATTACACTCAAGAGGCGCCTTACTTGAAAGACAAGATGGACCTTGCACACTATAATTGGACACTCAAGAGGCGCCCATTGGTAGGGCTATTATGGTCCTTTAAGACTTTCTTTTTACACTCCAAAGGAGCACCCTTCATTAAGGGTATTTTAGTCTTGGTTTTGTAATAGTATAAATAGGCACCTTAGCTCTTATTTTCCTAAGTTTTGACATAATGAATTGAGTAAATTTTTAGATTGTAATATTAGTGTTATCTTGTAGTATTCTCCTTCTCCTTAAGAGAGAAAAACCGAATTAGGGTTAACATAATTGATGGATTTTACTTGTGTTGATAAATTGGCAAGAAAGGTGGGTTTTGAGGAGCGTGAATTCCCTTGGTCCACCTAAGAAGAAGGTTTGAGATTCTATTGGTGAGGTGTGATTGATGGTTTGATACACCATCTTTTGTTAATCACTTGGTAGAAGTAAGGGTCTTTCTATCTATCTTTACTTTTATGCAATATTCTTCTTCATCCTCTTTTTTTTGTGTTGTTTTTGCTTGCTGATTTTTGCATCTTATGTGTCATTTTGTGAATTTCTAGTATTCTCTTGTATCATTTGGTACCAGATCCTTGTTTAGGGTTGTTCCTACAACCCTAAGTCTTGGATCTAAGAAAATCTCAACAAAAAAGAGTGTAGAAAATCGAAAATCTCACAAAAAAATTATAAACTCGTTTTTGTGTTTGGGAAGATTTTAAAATCTTAGATCTACAAGTTTTTGTATTATTTTGTTGGTTCCAAGTAGTAGATTCTTATTCCCTAGCACCTAGGGAGTCTATATCTACATTTGGAACAAGATTTGGTTGTTTTTGAGCTAGGTCCACCATTGTTGCGCCTTGTTTGAAGCTTTTTTAGGTGGGATCTAGTGGTGCATAACATTTTTTGGCATGTTTGGTGGCTGATTTTGTGTTATTTGAGCTTGCCTTAGCCTAAGGAACCTAGATCCAAAAGAAAAATTGAAGTTAGAGTTCATTTGCCTTATGGTCAAACTTCGGTCAACTCTTGAATATTCATATTGTTCTTCACCATCTTCATAGATTGTTGAAGAAGAATATTCAAAGAGTGTGTTTGATCCAAAAAAGAAGAAGAAAGAGAGTGTACTTGGTGTTTATGAAAGAATATTCTTTGGCATATTCATTGTCATCCAAAAGAAAGAAGAGACAAAGGGAATAATCAAGTACAATTGAAAGTACAAGGGGGGACCAATCCATTTTGAATTTATTTGAAGCTCCAAAAGGGCTCCAAACCTTCAATTCTTCCCTCCCAAATGAAATTTCTTCTTCTTCTAAGTGTTTTTGGTCGAAACAAGTGAACTGGGATTTGAAAATTTTGAAAAGTGACGTCCAATCACAAGCTACCACGTAATCACTTATACAAACGACCAAATTGAGTTCTAAATTAGATTTCTAAGTTTATATTTGTTGTTTCTAGTTGCTTTTGTGTGATTATACCACTAATTACCAAACTAGTAATTACCTACTAGGTTGATAATTAGTCTAGAGTTCTTTGTTTTGTGTCTACGTTCCTTTTGTGCTTTTATCATTTTTAAGTCATAGTAACTTGTTGGTTCAAGTCCATATATTTTTTTTTTAGTCTTATCAAATAAAAATATATTCCGGACCAAGGCATATTAACCACTCAATTTACTTGCCAAGTATTACCAAGCTTTTAACACTTGTGAAACTAAGCATGAGGTAAGAAACGAGAGTGAGGGTGGTGAGGCTCTTTTTGAACTAACTTGTTTGACCATTTTGTAGGTTTGTTTCTTTATTTTAGGTACCATGGATGCCTATAATTTTGATGCCACATTTGATCGCATCAAGGACGATTAGGATAGCTTCATTGAAGATATGCGCCAAATGCTTAGTGCACTAAATTCCAATTTTGAAAAAGTGAGTCCAAAGGGAAACCTTGACATATTCCCTTGTAATGCAGAGAATGAAGGATTACCTAATGCAAAACCAAGTGAGGAACACACTTCCCATGATCTACAAGGTAACAAAGCTATCTTCTACACTCCTAGAAACTTGAATTGTTGTGATGTGGCTAGTAGTAGCCAAAGTGGTGTAGTTTTGGATTTGCTTAATGAAGAAGTGTGTGAATCTTCCTTTTGTGATACTCTTAGTGTTGTTAGGTTGCATAAGGACCAAACTCTTGTTGTGAGTACGCAAGCACTAGTTGATCCTTTAGATGACAAAATTAATTCTTTTCGTAAGAATGATTTGTGTCCATCTAGTGCTAGCACTTATGACTTGAATGAGGTTCCCTTACCAAGTGACAAGAGTATTCACATACTAGTTGACCCTTGTGAAAGCCGAGGTGAGTCTACGTTGGTATGTGAGTTGCCAACAACTAGTGAGGATGTGAATGATGATCAACCTACTCCCGAATGTAGTCTACTACTTGAGCATATGTATGGTGTGTTTAATAAGTCTCAAGTTAGTAATGATGTTGATAGAGTTGATCATGGGATTGGAGATGATTCTTTTAGCAGTTGTATTATGAAAGCCATATTGATATATTTGCTCAAAGAAACCAAGAAAAGGCACAATTGGATGAAGGTGACCTTGAATTGCTTGAATATGTAGGAGACCCGAATTGTGATTGTTCTTGTGAACATGTTTTTGTGTATGATCCCTTTGCTGCTCATGGTGACTTATATCTATGGGGAAATTACTCTCTTGAAATAGGAAGTGGTGCATGCTTAGAGATTCCATCTATTTCTTCTTTGTGTGTTTCCTATGTTGAGCATCCTAGTGGTGTTGAACTTGGAACTAGTGAGTACTTGCATAAGGGAACCATAGTTGAAGTTGATTTGTGTGACACCTTTCTCTACTCTCTATTTGGCTTTGATGATATGTATGCTATTGTATAAAGTATGTCTTTTAGAAGGGGGCAAAGCCTATGAGAAAAGAGTGTTGTCTAGATCCATATCTAAGGCCACTCTTTCCATTTGACCCCTATGCCAAATATGGATATGACGATGCTGGTACACCCAATTTGTTGCTTAGTTTACATGACAAGCAAGGTATTATTCTTGAAAACCCGAGGGCAAACGTGTCATTGTTATCTTGGGATAATGCTTCTAAATATGCATCCTTGCTTGACACACTTGTGCTTGAATTGAATTAATTCCAACTTGTGGATGCTAGGTTGATGTTTTACTTGAAAGAAGGAAGCCATATGTGTTTAAATGACTTGATTCCAACCTTATGTGATAAAACTATTGAACCAATTGATATTCTTATAGATTATAGCACCTTGGATGATGCCTTTACACATGATGCCTTCCTATACTACCTCTTTGCTTATGATGATATCCATGCTAGTCTTGGATTTGCTTTATGTAGGGGTAGGATATTTGTTTGTTGTTCCACTTAGAGTTACAATGCTATATGGCTTTTGTGGACCTTTGTAGTTGTGGTACCTCTTGATGTTTACCTTAGCCGTGTCCTTTTTGATGCTCATGGTAGGTGTTTCATGATCATAACGGGGGATAGTTGGTTATATTCCAAAATTGTACCCCCTTGGCATGTTCACCTAATTTGTGGTACTAATGCTAACCCTCCTATCACGAGGATTGTGTGCTTGTTTTTCCCTCTTTTTTGTTTTGCAAGGTGCGAATTTGAGGACAAATTCCTTTCAAGATGGAGAGGATGATACAAGCATGAAGAGTATAAAAGAGTACAAGGTATTGTCAAAGGTTCAAGCTTCAGAATTGGCAAGTGTTTGGAGCCTTTTAAAGCCTTGGCAAGTTGAAGGAGGAGAAGGGAACCATTACACTCAATAGGCGCCTTACTTGAAAGACAAGATGGACCTTGCACACTATAATTGGACACTCAAGAGGCGCCCATTGTTAGGGCTATTATGGTCCTTTAAGACTTTCTTTTTACACTCCAAAGGAGCACCCTTCTTTAAGGGTATTTTAGTCTTTGTTTTGTAATAGTATAAATAGGCACTTTAATTTTTATTTTCCTAAGTTTTGACATAATGAATTGAGTGAATTTTCAGATTGTAATATTAGTGTTATCTTGTAGTATTCTTCTTCTCCTCAAGAAAGAGATATATTGAATATATAAAGTCAATTTTATTTTAGGTATATATTAAAGTTTGAACCTCCTTAGCATAAGAAAGCACAGTTCAGTGGTAAATGGGGTTGAATTCTTCCTTAAGCGTACATGTTCTACCCCTGTTGGATGCAATTTCTTGGGATTATTATGCTTCTATCACTGGACACATTTTGTTAGGAGTTATAAAGCTTCTTTTTTCATTACTAATTTGCTAAAAATTACATAAAAGTGCATTCAACAACGTCACATTGCAAAATTTAGCTCACCATAAGTTCTTACCAAAAATAGCCAATCGTATAGGCCTCAAATGTTAGTTTTTATCCAAAGCCAACTTAATTTGAGATTCATCCATTCCACTTAATTTTCTCCACTAGTTACAGACATATGTTACCCTTCATTCCACCCCACACTAGCAATTCCTCTCACCAGTTATACTCACAAAAGACACAATTGTTGCCTCTCATTTTTCACACACTATTAATCACCCTCACTATTACAATTCGTGAAATATTTCATAGTTGTTTATTATTGCTACAGTTAATATAAGGAACATCTAAAGGAATTCAAGTCTATAAAATTCATAAACCAAGCATATAACAAATTTACATTATAATTTTACAGTTGTAGCATGTCTTTATGGATGTTCGGCCATTATTGAAGTTTCATTCAAAATTTGGAAATAAATTTTTGTGAATAAGTTCTGTTCGAGTGGGTATGGTTGCAAAAGATGGGTTGTATATTGAGGAGTTCAAATCTAAAATTTGAAATAATTTGGTGTAGCTTTGAAGTATTTTTGGATGAAGTTGATGCTTGGATTCGTGTAAGAAGACGAAGTTTGTTTTCTTGTATACATTTGTATACTATATTGTATATTATTGTATTTAGAAGACAATCTTTTTATTTTGATGATTTTCTTGTTCCTTTTTATGCACACTTATACAATGTAGATACGTTATTTAAATATTATATATACATATGTATATAAACTTGTATAATTATGTATTATTGTTGAATACATTTGTGTGTAATATAATAAAACGGTTGTACTGTATATACAATAATATACAATATATGTATGCAATGTTATACCAAAAAAAGTTACTTTTAAATCCGTGGTCAAATTCTAATTTTGGCCTATAAAAATGTAATGTACGTTTTTGGCCATGAAGTTGCCATATATATTTTTTATGTGCGTTATTTTATAATCATCCCTTTAAAAAATAATTTTTCATTAAAACCTTGCGATATACTTTTCGGTAGAGAGTTCAAACAAATTGAATTTATTTGCTTGCATTTTTATGTTGCTTTTATGTTGCATATAATTATGATTCAAGATGGTGTTTGCCGTGAAATTATTTTACTTTTTTTCACATCTTTGTCCATAACATTTCAAAATTCAACTTGAAGATGACTTTCAAAATTTGTAGAGATTCAAAAAATATTTGAATTTTGTTTTCACTTCAAATTACTCACAAAAAATTAAAAACAAATCCAATTGACATTGATAGACCACCACAACTCAAAAAAGATCATTTTTCATGTTTTTTAAAAAATATTTTTTCAAATACTCACAATTTTAATGTCCAAACATCCCCTAATCTCTAACTTTGTTGACATAGCGATAATTCTTATTTTTATGTTTAGCCTTTGCCATGATCACGAAGATCAATTGATGGAAAAAAACTCAAACATAAATGTTGGTTTGCGAGGGACTAAGGGGTCGTTTGGTTGCTAGTGGAGCTGAGAATAAAATACTAAAAATTGAATTACTGAATCGAATAAAAAATTTTGGTAATTGGTATTCGATAATTTGGTATTTGGTATGATATTTAGGAGTAAAATTTCAATATTTTAGTATTCAGAATAGGGTATGGTACAAAAAATCAATACCATATAATATTCGGTGTGTATATATATATATATGTATGTATGTATTTATACGATATGTCTAATTAACCCAATAGACAATAGTATTATCCACTCCAAAGAATCTCTTCGACCTTGGTAATATATTCGTAAAAAGCACAAAAAAGAATACTAAATAGGATTTCATACTCTTTGAAGTTTAAACGTAGTTTGCACATCTCCAACTTTAATATGGTATTATCAAATAACTTGCCAAACCAAAGTTTTATTTACCAATTATCGAATTATCGAACCAATATTTAAAAGTATGATATGTAGTATCTACGCTCAAATATCGATTATCGAATTACTGAACCTAAACTTTGAAAATACGGAACCGAATACCCCACACGTAGTTGCTGATTTGGAAGGATTACATATACTCGCTCGAACCTAACACAACCTATTCATTTGTGAGTATTATTGGTGTGCTTAATTTTTTTTCAAATCTTTTTAATGAGATAGGGTTAGAGATGAGATTATTCAAGAGAAGATAGGAGTGACTTTGGAAGACAAAATGTGAGAAGTAAGGTTGAGATGGTTCAGACATGTTATGAGAAAGTGCACGTATGCCAGTATGAAGGTGTGAGAGGATGGCTATGAATGTGTAATACCCCAGGTTTTGGACTCTGAAATTTCTGGAGTTCAGTCAACACTGCCATAACTACGACTTAGGTGATAAGTCATTATAAACTCATCACGAGTCGTAGGGTAGGACTCATTGTCTTAGCAGTAAGGTTGCTCAGGGTTTCTGCCTTGACCACGAGTCAATGACACAAGTCGTGATGTCTGGTAATGAGTCGTGATAAGGGACCTGTGGTCATAATAGTGAGGTGCCAGGTTTTTGGCCCTAAGGTAACGAGTTCAGGTAATGACTCGTGGTCAGTCGTCATGAGTCGTTACCTGAGTCGTAACAACTAGGGTCAATTTTCCTGCATGTTTTTATTAAGGACTTTTTGGTCATTTTCTTCTGTCACACTTATTTCCCACGACCTAAAAACACCAAAGCACCCTATTATCCTAAATTACTCAACTCAAACTTTGCTCTCTTCATCTTAAACTCCCAAGTTATGAGAAAACTAGGGTTTATAAGGGATTCAATCTTCATGCTTCAAACTCTGGATATTCTTTCAATTTCTTGGTATTTCAGGCATGTCTCTCATCCCTAACTTGAATTTTAAGCTACGACATATATTTTAACCATTGTTCATATGATTTAATTGTGGGTTTGAAATTAGGATGAGGGCTTTTGATTGTTTACTATTGAAATTGTTTTTCCATGCTATGAATATGTCATTTATGCATTGATAAATCATTTTTAGGATGGAACGGGTACACTTTTGTGGTAATTAAAATGGGGAACATCTGTTTCTCCAAATTGATAGATTTTAACTTGGAAATTGGTATTAACCTCAATCCACCTTTCATGAGTTTGGTTTCAAATATGGAGCTTGTATGGTTTAACCTACTTTTGAAACTATTGCATCACATTAATGAAATAATGGACAAAAAATGGATTTGAAAGGCCTTGGTGGCCATGGTTTTGGATTTTAAAATGGAACTTGGGAGTCAAACTAGTTAATTAGATTGGAATGACATAGTTGGATTAGCTTGCAACCGTAATTGGTATGACGATACCATGTCGATAAAGGCCTTAATAATAACTCGTGTGTTAATGGTTGGGATTATGTAAAAATATTTTAATTTGGCCTTAAAAGGGGTTGTGTAGCTCACCAAGAAGGTGGAGGTCCTGGGGGGATCAATACTGGAAACTACATTTTCTGGCGTGGGGGTCTATATGTCTGTGTTCTTGGTTCACACATTATATTTTTGGGATGTTCAGAGCCTTCATTTCTCTAGCCTCCTATGAATTTCCTCGGTTCATGTGACTAACATGCGCTAAGGCACTTTCAGCAAGGAAGCAAAAATCATATAGCCCGTGGGTTCCCTTCGGACGAATAGAGCTACACAGTATAGGTTAATGGTTTTAAACTCTCATGTTCATGACCTTTTACTCTATCCCTACATCCTATATATGTATGTATGAATGTGTGCAAGTGGTTTGACTGGTTTTGGACATAACATTATTTTATCACTTTTTTTCAGTTACATTCTAGTGCTTATCCCACTGACAGTCCTTGGACGCTGTACCATTTCATAATATAGGGTGCTAAGGTTTTTTTGTTACCAGTGTGCAGTGTTAGGTGGTGCCGATATTTGTTGAGTTTTTGTGAAGTGGTGAGCCTTCATCATCTGAAAAGCTTTACCATTTCATTAGGTTATTTTTATATTGTAGAGACTATTAGTTTTCTTATGTGATGGTGGGGGGCATGTCCCGACCTATTTTGGTATCTTGATTCTAGAGGCTTTTATGGACAAGTGTGGGTTGATTGTTTATATTGGCTTATAGTTTTATTTGAATTACCTATTCTCCTTATTATCATGCTTGGGTTGTCTTCCACTGCTTATTATATTATGCTCTTGAGGTAAGGCTAAGGGGTTGGTCTTCAACCCATAGTGGGCTTGAGATACCCATCACAACTAGGCCCTGGATCGAGTTGTGACAAGCTTGGTATCAGAGCTAGGTTTAGGGTCTTTGGGTGTCCACAAAGTCATGTCGAGTAGAGTCCCTTTTATGGGTGTGTAGCACACAATTATATGGAGGAGGCTATAAGGCATTTAGGAATATTTGCCTTTTTTGTGTTCTACTTTGGGCTATGGAGTCTAGTGTCATGAATTCTTCTTACTCCTGATCTACTCACCTTTCAGATCATGCCTCTTTGAAGATCTGATATTTGTAGAAGCTCTGCTAGGACCTCTATTCCACCTGAGGATAATATAGAGGGAAATAGTCCTGATTATAGAGTACAAACCCAGTCTAGGGTCCTTACTCCTGATTGTACTACTCTACGTAGAGTACCAATCCCTGCTAGTCCTCCTCGAGCTTCCCGGGTTGAGGGTACTCATGCCCAGATGCCTCAAAGAGATATTTCTAATATGGAGTTCTGCCAGTGTATTTATCTGCTTACCCAATTGTGGTATCTCAGTCTCGTCAATCGAATAGTGTTGATTTTGTTTCTCCTTCATTCGAGGTCACTCGGGTTAGCCAGTTTATGAGGATGAATCCCCCAACCTTTATAAGTTCTAAGGTTGAGGAAGATCCTCAGGGTTTTGTTGATGAGATGGAGAAGATTTTCAGGGTGATGCATGCTACTGATTTAGAGGGTGTAGATTTTGATGAGTATCAACTGGAAGATATAGTTTATTAGTGGTATAAGAAGTGAGAACAACTGAGAGGTGTTGCTACTGAGCCGGATGTGTGGGATGAGTTTTTGAGTGCCTTTCTTGATCTCTTCTTTTCTCAGGAGTTGAGGGAATTTAAGGCTGAAGAGTTTGTAAAACTGAAGTAAGCATAAGATGAGTATGAAGGAATATGCATTGAAATTTCAGTAGTTGTCTCGTTATTCTCCAGAGTTGGTGTGGGGATAAAATTAGGAAATTTTCTATTAGGTTGTCCCCGTGATTTGGTACTGGAATGTCAGGTTCAATGTTGAATAATGATATAGGCATCTCCAGGCTTGTGGTATATATACAATAGGTGGAGGATGAAAAGAAGAAGCAGGTAGAGATAGAAGAGAGGCAGAACAAGAAGTTAAGATATTCAGAGTAGGGTACAGGTCAACAAAACAGTGGGAGGGATGGTAGGTAGTGGAGTAAGAAGAAGAAATAAGGGATTTCTAATTCATATTTGCTAGCTAGTGCTCGATATTCTAAGCCATCTGGTGATCGTCATTTTCAGGCTATCAGTGGTCTTAAGGCATAGGGTGCCCAGTATCAGGAGAGTGGAGCTTAATCATCCCCACCTCATCCTCCTAGTAGATTGTGTAGACAACTTCACCATGGTTATTGTGAGGATGGAAAAAACTTGTGCTTCAACTATGGTCAACCCGAACATAGGCAGAGGAACTGTGTGCAGTAATCTCCGGATACCCATTCATTTCTTCTGGTACCTATCTTATTTCCATTCCTCCCTATGGAATGACTCCGACCGAGTTAAAGAATATAAAAGAGCAGTTAAAGGATCTCTTTGATAAGGGTTTCATCCGTCATAGTGTTTCTCCATGGGGTGCTCCTGTAATTTTCATGCGAAAGGAGGATGGGTCACTTCGGATATGTATAGACTATCGTCAACTGAATAAAGTGACAGTGAAGAATAAGTATCCTCTTCCTAGGATTGATGATCTTTTCGATTAGCTTTAGGGTGCTAGATGTTTCTCTAATATTGATCTACTTTCGGGCTACCATCAGCTAAAGATTAGGGAGGTTATGTTTTCAAGATTGCCTTCCGTACCCGGTATGACTATTATGAATTTATGGTTATGTCATTTAGATTAACTAATGCTCCAGATGCTTTCATGTATCTTATGAATCGGGTGTTTAGGCAATTTCTGGATCTGTTTGTCATAGTCTTCATTAATGACATCTTGGTGTATTATTAGAGTGAGAGGGATCATGCCAATCACCTCCGAATTATGTTGTAGACTCTTAAAGACCAGAAGTTGTATGCAAAGGTTTCTAAGTGTAAATTTTGGATGAATGTTGTGGATATTCTTGGGCATGTTGTTTCCAGTAAGGGGATCAAGGTAGATCCACAAAAAGTTGAGGCAGTTCAGATATGACCTAGACCCCCGACTCCAATAGATATTAGGAGCTTCTTGGACTTGGTGGGGTATTATAGGAGGTTTACAGAGAGTTTCTCTTTTATTGTTGATCTATTGACAAGGTTGATTCAGAAAAAGGTTATATTTTTATGGTTCGATGGTTGTAAAGGTAGTTTTGAGAAACAGAAGGATAAGTTGACTTCTGCTTCTATTTTGACTCTACTCGAGGGTACTGAGGTTTTTTTATATATTATGACGCGTCCCATGTGGGACTGGGCTGTGCGTTGATGCGACATGGTAAAGTGGTGGCTATCACGACCCGAACTAGGGTCTGGCCATGACGGCTAACTCAAGCCTAATGGATCGGATACCACCCCCTTAGCCTAACCTCAAGAGCACAATAATCATTAAATAAAGTAGAAACAATCAAATAGTATTAAGAAGATGAATAGATAACTTAAAGAGAACTAAGAGTCAAAACAACAACCAACCCACATTTGTCCACAGTAGCGTGTAAAATCAGAATAGCAACTAAGTCGGGACATGCCCCCACCTATGACCAAAAATAATCCAAAAATACTAAGTCAATAAATAAAGAATAGTGAAATGACATGGCCTTCCAAAGGATGGAAGCTCACCATTTCACAACAACACAATAGATGTGTTCACCCACCTAACACTGCACATGAGCAACAAAAAAGTCTTTAAAGCCTATACCATGAAATGCTGTAGTGTCCTAGGACGGTCAGTGGGATAAGCACTGCCACGTAACTTAGGGAAAATGATTAAATAATGTCATGTCCAAAATCAGTCAAAACCACACACACACATATATATAGGATGGTGGGATAGGGTAAAGGTTCATAAACATGACAGTTTTAAGGATTTAACCTGAACTGTGTATCTTGCTCCATCCTAAAGGTCAACTCTCTTTAAGCCCAAATTAAAAAATTTACACTTAAATCAATCCTTTAACCCAGGAGTCATTCATTAAGGAATTTACCGCTTGGTATCAGTATAACAATATGCTAACAAGCAAAATTAAATATGCCAAACCAATTTACATAACCAGATTGACTCCCAAGTTCGATTTAAAATCCAAACCATGGCCACCAAGGCCATCCAAATCCATTTTCATATCCATTTATCCATTAATACAACGCATTGGGTTCAAAAGCAAGTTAAACCATGCAATTTGTCCATATTCAAAATAAGTTTACAAGGTGGTTGAGGTTAATACAATTATCAAGCCAAATTTCATCCAATTTTGAAAAACCCATATCCCCCATTTCAATCATTTAAATAATACACCAATTCAGTCCTCAAAATATCAATTTAAAGCATGAATAATTATTTTAAAACATAGGACAAGCAATTCAATCAGTAACAGTCAAAACCCCTCAACCCAATTTCAAAACCTACTATTTAAATCATATGAAAATCCATTCAATTTATGCCACAATGTAAAATTCAAGTTTAGGGAAGAGAAACATACTAATATAGAAGAAATTGAAGTCAACTCAAAGTTTGGAATTCGGGTGATGAATTCAATATAAAAACCCTTTAATGTCTTTAGATTTTGATTTTAAGAGAGAAAGAGGACGATTTGATCTTTGAAAACTGTAGAAAATGAGGTTATTTTATGTTTAAAGGTCATACAAAAGGTAAAAACACCAAAAAACCCTCGCTCCAAGTGAAAAAAACAAAAACTGAATAAAATTAATATACTGCGTGGGACTCTTATATCACGGAGTTTGTCCTCCAGGCCACGCCAATATCGCGGAGGTTAACCTCCATGACACAGCTTTATCGTGGACCCTTACTACCTCAGGGTCCCAAAATGTCCCCAAACCACTTTTGAAAAATTCAAAACTTTCCACAAATATTTTTTAAGATCCCTAAACATAGTTCAAGTAAAAAATTGTCATTACCGATGCAAAAAAGTTAAAAATAAAATATTCAAAGTTTTATGGAGTCTCACATTATCCCTTCTTTAGGATCATTCATCCCCAAATGATGAGGTAGGTCACTTTTTGCACGTGAATAACAAGAATACACCAGAATCAAATGAGAAACTCAGAAAGTGACAAGAGAAAGACGAAACTCATACCTTAAGCACTTTCATTCAACACGAGGAATAATAACCGATACTTGGCCTTCATGTCTTCCTTAGCTTTCCATGTATCCTCTTCTACCTTTTGATTTCTCCAAAGAATCTTCACCGAGGCTGCATCCTTGGTCCTCAATCTATGAACTTGCCTATCCAATATTTCAATCGGGACTTTCTCATAAGATAAGAAAACCGTAACACAAACATCCTTAATAGGTACTATCAAGGAAGGATCACCTACGTTCTTTTTTAGCATAGACACATGAAAAACAGGATCAATCGAAGCTAAATTTGTAGGCAAATCTAGCTCATAAGCAACATTCCTAATTCTCCTCAAAATCTGATATGGTCTAACGTAACGAGAATTGAGCTTCCCCTTTCTTTCCAAACCTTATGACTCTTTTCATAAGAGATACCTTTAAGAATACCCAATCATCTACTTCAAACTCCAAATCCTTCTACCTCACATCCTCATAAGACTTTTGATAACTTTGAGCAGTCTTAAGTATTTCTCTAATTACTTTTACCTTCTCCATGACTTGGTGAACCAAGTTAGGAACAAACAACCTAGTCTGACCAACCTCAAACCATCTTATAGGAGATCTATACCTCCTACCATAATGAGCCACAAAAAGAGCCATCTGAATGCTAGAGTGGTAACTGGTATTTTAAGTAAACTCAATAAAAGACAAATGGTCAACCCAATTACCCTTAAAGTCAATCATACATGCCATTAGCATATCCTCTAAAGTCTGAATAGTAGGCTCCGCTTGCCCATCTTTTAGAGGATGGAGAGCGGTGATAAGGTTTACTTGAGTACCCAAACCTTTATGTAATTAATGCCAAAAGGGATATGAAAATTGTGTACCTCGATATGCAATGATGGACACTGGCGCACCATGCATTTTCGCAATCTCTTGAATGAACAACTTAGTATAATCCTCTCCTGAGTAGTTAGTCCTAACAGGCAAGAAGTGAACAAACTTACTCATCCTATCTACAATGACCCAAATAGAATCATACTAATTGCAAGATTGCGGAATACCCATGATGAAATCCATATTAACCATCTTCTACTTCTATATGAGCAACTCTATCTCCTAAGATATGTCACCAGGCCTCAAATGCTTAACCTTAACATGCTGACAAATCATACACTTGGCAATAAAATTTGGCATATTTCTCTTTATATTGTTTCACCAATAGATTCCTTTCAAGTCATGATACATCTTAGTTAAGCCCAGATGAACTGTATATCTGAACTCATAAGCCATAGTCAAAATCCTTTCTCGTAGCCCATCAATATCAGGAACTCACAACCTACCTTGATACCTCAAGATGCCATCTCCTCCAATCTCATAAGCCATAACCTTTTGTTGACCCGCATCACCCTTAATCTTCATAAGTATGGGATCCAAAGCCTGCTTCCCCTTCACCTCCTTACCAAGAGATTATTTAACCACTTTTTGAACAATTACTCCCCTATCCTTAGAGTATAAAAGACGACTCCCAAGTTATCCAATAGGTGAATATCCTTCACCAATCCTTTTTTATCTTCATCAACATAAGACAATATCTTATAGACAACTTGCTAAGAGCATCAATAAAAATATTAGCCTTACCTAGATAGTAGTGAAGACTCATGTTGTAATCCTTAAGTAGCTCGAGCCACTGCTTCTTTCTGAGATTTAAATCCTTTTGCATAAGCATATACTAGAACTACTATGATTTGAATAAATATCCACATGCACTCTATACAAATAATGGCGCCAAATTTTCAATGAAAAGACCACAGCCGCCAACTCTAGATCGTGAGTTGAATAATTCCTCTAATGGACCTTATGCTACTTAGAATCATAGGCTACAACCTTACCATTTTGCATCAAAACATAGCCTAGTCCCACACGGGACGCATCACAAAACACAACAAAACTATTAGTACCCTCGGGTAGGGTCAAAACTAGCGGAGATGTCATCTTGTCCTTCAATTTCTCAAAACTACCTTCACAAGGATCGGACCATAGAAACTTAACCTTTTTCTAAGTTAACTTTATTAATCGAGCAACAATAGTCAAGAAAATCTCCAAACCCAAGAAGTTCCTGATGTCGGTTGGAGTCATGGGTCTAGACCATTTTTTAGCTGCCTCAACTTTTTATGGATCCACTCTTATCCCCTCACCAGAAACAACACGCCCAAGAAATATGACAACATTCGACCAAAAGTTACACTATGGAAAACTTTGCATAGAATTTTTGGTCCTTAAGAGTCTATAACACAATTTGGAGGTGATTGGCATGACCCTCCTCACTTTTGGAGTACACCAAGATGTCATCAATGAAGAATATAACAACAGATCTAGAAACAACCTGAAAACCAAATTCATAAGATCTATGAAAGAAAATGAAGCATTAGTCAACCCAAATGACATAACTAAAACCTCATAGTGACCATACTAGTTTCGAAAAGCAGTCTTAGGAATATCAACCTCCCGTAGTTTCAATTGATGTAACCCGAACAAAGATCAATCTTAGAGAAACATCTAGCACCTTAAAGCTGATCAAAAAGGTCATCAATCATACTAAGAGGATACTTATTCTTCACTGTCACCTTATTCAACTGTTGATAGTCTATATACATCAGAAAAGATCCATCTTTCTTTTGCATAAAAAGTTTGGGACAATCCCACAAAGTAACACTAGGATGAATGAAACCTTTATCAAGAAGATCTTTCAATTAATCCTTTAGCTCTTTTAATTCATCCAAGACATTTTATAAGAAAGAATAAAAATAGGATGAGTATTCTATAGAAGATCAATCCCAAAGTCTATTTCCCTATCGAGAGAATTCTAGGAAAATTATTGTAAAACACATCAAGAAATTCATTAATCATAGGGACAAATTAAAAAAGACTTTTAGAATTAGAATGCTTAACTCATTCTAGATGATACCGTCACTATTTGGAAATTAACTTCTCGGATCTAAGATAGGAAATAAACCTCCTCTTGGGCACTAAGGAACTCCCCTCCTATTCTAATACCAGCTCATTAGGGAAGTGAAAACTGGACCTTCGGGTCCTATAACCCAAAGAAGCATATCATGAATAAAGTCAATCCATCCCCAAGATAACATCAAAATCAACCATATCAAGCTCTATCAAATCTACCAATGTTTCTCTATGAAAGATAGATACCACACAACCCCTACATATTTTTATAGAAATTATAGAATCACCCATAAGAGTAGAAATAAAAAAGGGGTCAGACATACTTTCAAAACCAAAATTAAAATATAGAGCTACATAAGGGGTGATATAAAAAAGGGTCAAACCTGGATTAAGAAAATAATAAATATCATGGGAAAAGAGTTGAGACATACCAGTAATAATATCTGGAGATGCCTTAGATTTCTTGCGATTAACAGGCGTATAAAGATGATTTTGGCTTATGCCACTACCAGAAGTAGCACCCTTTGGCGCAGAAAAATAGTGATCGAAGCCTTATTAGCTCCGACGGCAACCTTGGATGAAGGACAATCTCACTGCATGTGACCAAGTTGACTATAATTATAGCATCAGATTCTCTCTTAATTATAATATCTACGGTGAAGATTTCCAAAAAAATGATAAGAAGGGTAAGGTGGGGCTGATTGAGCTCCACTAGCCTGAGAAAGGGCACCCTGTGCTTAGGACCACTGCTAGCCTGAGAACGATGGTCACCGAAAGGCGATAGGAAGTATTGACAGACATAAAAGAATTTCCCCAATTATTCCTCTTAGCCCACTACCTACCATTTTTTCCACTGTCCTATTGACCTGTACTTTGCTCTGAATAACTAAACTTCTTATTCAGTCTCTCTTCTATCTCTCCCTATTTTTTCCTCATCCTCAACCCACTGTATGTAACCCACTAGCCTAGAGATATCTATATCATTATTCAACATAGTAGCCTTACATTCTATCACCAAATTACGGGACAAACCAGAAATAAACTTTCTCATTCAGGACCTCATATTAGTCACCAACTTTGGACCATAACGATCCAACAACTGAAACATCAAATCATACTTCTTGACACTCATCTTACCCTACTTAAAATTAACAAACACCTCAGCCTTATCTTTCCTCAACTTCTGAGGAAAGAAGTGATCAAGAAAGGCCCCTAAAAATTCATCCCACACCACCTGCTTAGCATTATCACCCCTTCACTCTCTACTCCTCATACCACTAATAAGTTATATCTTTCAACTAATACACAACAAACTTCATAGCCTCAGAATTAGTAGAATGCATCACCCTAAAAATTTCTCCATCTCCTTAATTTACCCCTGGGGATCATCCTCAACTGTAGAGCATGTAAAGGTTGGGAGATTCAACCTTATAACCTGTCCAACCTGAGTGACCTCAAATGAATGAGAAACAGAACCATTACGGTCAGACTAATGGATTGTGATGCCACCAACTAAGTAAGTATATAAATAGACTGATTGAACTACAAATTAGATATATCTCCCTGAGACAATTGAACATAAGTATCACCAGCTGGGAATACCGATGAGGACTAGTGTATCGATGGAACTCCATATAGAATGGTACAATAAAGAAAAATGACCCTAGACTGAGTCTATACTTCATATATAGGGTGAGTCCTCTTAACATTTTCCTCGGGTGGAACAGAGGCTCTAATAAAGTTTCTGTTGTATCTTATTTTGATGATGAGAAACTGACTATAAGGGAATAGGTTTTTAGATGTTCAAGGCTATAGTATAACAGGCACACGTTTGCATAATTTTGTCCTCTTGTGTAACAAACTGTGTAGGTGCTGCTTGTACTATTTAGAATACCTGGTCTAATTGCATTTTAACCCTAATCATCACTCAACTACAAAAAAGAAAATAATGCTTCTTTATCAATTAGTTTTTGCACAAATCAGAATCAAAAAATTTAAGAGAGGCAAAAACTCAATCTGGCTTCATTGCTCAAGTATAGCTCAAGTTTTTATTTGTATGTACTAAAAGAGTGAGTGTTCTTGAGTCGAGTCCTGAATTGTAACTGAATTACTCATGTTATAAGAGTAATGTATTCTTTACTTTTTGAGTGATCTTAGGTGGAGTTACCTAAGGTGAAAACTGATTAGAGTTAATCAGTGTTAAGGGAGTCTTGGCATATTTGTCAAGTTCAGGTTGTACTAGAGTTTCTACAAGAAGGAGGAGCCTAGAGTTAGGTTCAAATTCAAGTCTATAATAAAAAGGTTAATTATAGTGATCTCTTAAGAGATTGTGAGGGAAAGCCGTGGTTTTCCTCCCTTGAGCAAGCAGGTTTCCATATTAAATTCGGTGTTATTTTAATTTTCTGCACTGTGTTATGTTCCTGGTTGGTTTACTATTTTATTGCATGTGACTGATTTTGAGGGACCTGGTCCCTTATTGTGTGGTGCAACCACAATGGTTCCAACAATTGGTATCAGAGCCAGAACACTCTAAAAGGTTCATACCTAGAGTGATTTGGTTATCATGGCTGCTCTACCTAACCTGGAAGAAGGACAATCTACCACTAGACCACCTAGCTTTAATAGGAAGTATTATGGGTGGTGGAAAATCAGGATGTTTGATTTTATTATGGCTAAGGATAGTGAACTTATAGACATAATTCTCGATGGTCCTATGTCCTTGTTAGAGAATTCAAAGAATGAGAAATAACTAGAATGGTTGTTAAGAGTAGGGGGGAGTATGATGATAAAGACAGAAAGAAAATTGAGAAGAATTACAAGGCTAAGAAATTACTAGTTTATGGTATAGGGCCTGATGAATACAGTAGGATTTTTGCATGTGAAAATGCTAAAGAAATCTAGGACTACTTGAAAAAAACTCATAAGGGAACTAAAAATGTGAAGGATTCCAAAGTTGACAAGCCGACTACATAGTAATGTAAACATGCTAAAGAAATATGGGACTGCTTAAAAACAGCTCATGAGGGAAATAAAGATGTGAAGGATTCCAAAGCTGACTACCCAGTATGAAACCTTCACCATGAAAGAAGGAGACACAATACAGGAGATACATACAAGATTCACATCCGTCACAAATAAGATACACTACTTAGGAGAAGTGATTCCATTGTATAAGCAGGTGAGGAAGATTCTTACAGTTCTGGCAAAATCCTAGAAAAGTAAATTAGATGTTATTACTAAGGTAGGGAACTTAAAACATCTCACTATGGATAAGCTTATTGGTAATTTAAATACATATGAACTCAAGAAGCAGCAAGAACTAGAGAAGAAGGAAGAAAAAGAGGGAGAAATCTCTGGAACTGAGGGCATTAAAATTATACTCTAATGAAGAAAACACTGATGTTGCCTATTTGACAAAAAGAATTATTAGAGATATAAAGAAAAGTGTCCAATTTAAAAGAAGTAGAAGTAGCTGTAAAAGGGGCTGCACTATCAAGGTTTGTCATAAATATGGAAGTCCTGAGCATTTAATTAAGGATTGTCCAATACACTAAATGGACTATTAGGAGTATCTCAATACTGAAGGTGACAAAGGAAAGAATAGGGACCAATTCCCTATAAAATAAAGCTGAAGGGTTGCTGCTGGTTTACAGTCAAGCATGCCTTTGATGTTTGGGGGATTCCTCCAGTTAATCTGAGGATGAAGAGAAACATGAAGATGTCTCTATACTGGCAGTGGAGAATAAGAAAGTGACATTTGATTCCTTGTTTGCTTTTATGGAAAACATCAAATATGTAGAAGAAAATATGGGTAACCTTTCTGACCTTTAAGAAAACTTAGAAAACTATTCCGCTACAATGATAATAAAAGCTTGCAAATGTGCTGATTGATTATGTGTGTGAAATGACTGAGAAAAAAATTTCTATAGAAGAAAAAGTGGAAAGTCAAGAGCTTGAGTTAATTACTTTAACTCTCCAAATATCTGAAACTGAGAAAGAAGTTGCTAAGTTGAAATCTAAAAATCTGAGCTTAGTGAGTCGACTTGAGAAAGTAGATGATTCAAATAATAAAGGGATGAAATAAGCCTCAAGGTTTCAGATCGAGCTTAAATAAAAATTAAAGGATTCCTAAAAGTATCTCATTACCCCACTCCAGAAGAATGAGGTGTTAGAAAGGGACCTGGTCCGTTTGTGGAAAGAACTTAAAAAATCCATACAATAGACTTTATCCTTATAGATCCTTTATAAAGTAACTGGTCAAGGAGTTAATAATGGTAAAGAACTTAGGTATCAGTACAAAACTCAATCACCTATTTACAATGCGAGGTGGTTAATAATATCAGAAATAAAGTCCATAAACCTTTATGCAGTCACTGTAGAAGAGATGGACACATAAAGAAAAGCAGTCAAACTTGGAATAGAGCAAGAATGATCAATGTTAGATATATCCAGCAATGGAATTTCTATCATAAAGGTTTCAGTTCTTTGAAAAATGTGAATAATCTCTCATAACCTAGATGGGCAAAGAAGGATTTGATCATACCTCTTTCCTTCTATAGGGAACTCAAGCTCAAGTGGGTTCCCAAATTTAATAAATTATTTTATTTGCTGGAGGAAAAAGGGTTTGCAGCCAGTGCTATCTTCTTGATATGTAATTGTTCAAGACTATGACTGGAAGGTATGGCTTATTCTCTTCTCAAGACTCTCCAAGGTAGAGGTGTCTTATGTGGAAAAGGTAAAAAGTATCAAGAAAAGCTGCATGTGTAAGCTACAACTAAAACAAGGAAGATGTTGATAAATATGAGGGTCAAGGATAGATTTGATAAAGAGAAGAGTGTTGACAATGCTGGTGATCCAAGATCTTAGCCATAAATATCAACTCAAGTAGAAGAACCTCAAGAAGTGTCTAGTCAAGATTTCATAGGGATTTGGTCCTAGTGAAATTCATCTCTGAGGGTCAAACTGAAAGATCATATCTTCTCATTCCCCTAGACATTCCAACTTCATATTTAGGGATAGGAGTGTAAACAAGAGCCTAGGCTAGAAATTTCTTGGTTGTATCAGCATTCTTATTCCAAGAGTAAGCTAAAAAGGTTGAAAATGAATCTGAAAGATGCTGGCTAGTTCAAAGTAATGTAGCAGGAACTTTGTATATTTAAAGGATGCTAAGTTTGGGACCTGGTCCTCAGACCTTTTTCAGAACAAATTTTGGTATAAAGTGGTGTATTGAACCTAACAAAGTGAGGTTGTAATTGATCAAATTAACTTGACCTACTAGATGGATTATTTTCTCTCCTAAAAATTGGCTATGATAAGGAGACATGTATTCTTCGTAAAATAGATGCATATTAATCTAACTCAGTACTATACCTTTGCAGGTATACACCCATGGGAATAACTTCGGAAGAGAAAAATATGACATCCACAAAGTCAAAGATTCACTCAAAGAAAGAGAGAGACCTAGTCCCATCTCTGAGGTTAGTATCATGAATGTGCATTTTTGTTTGTTCTAAGAGATAAAGCGGTGTACTTTCTCTCCTCCTTTGTTAAAAAATTGTCTTATTCCTAAAAAAATGACTGTGAACTGAAATTTATCACATCCAATTTTTCAAAAACCCTTCATTCACTCACTTCTTTTCTTTTTTATCTAGGCATACCCATTCCTTCTCCTATCAAAAAGAAAAAGTCCAGTCACAAATAGTTTTTCTATGGAAAGGATCTACAAATGGCTACAAATTTCTTATTTTCATGTCTTTTAAAGGAAACTAAGCTTAACATTAATAGAAGTCCTTTCTCAAATACTCTTGAAAAACACCCTTCCTCTCCTATTCTTCCAAAGAGAACCCCCTTCTTTACTCAAATTATTTACGAAGAATCATCCCTGAACCCTCAAAACTTTTCTGATAATACACTGATGGATGATGCCTTGGTTTCTAAAAATCTCATCTTGCTATCAAGTAGCCCAGGAAAGGGTACTTTTGGTCTTAAAAAACAAAATGTTAGTAAAACATTAAGTTATTTTGGGGAAAAGTCTAAAAGTTTTACTGAAAAGAAGGTGATTCCTAAGGGACCTGGTCCCAAAAAGAGGAAAGTTGTTGTCAGGGAATCTGTGATCACCTATACTAAATGGAAAAATAAGGAGAGAAGTAAGGTTGTGTCTAAAGAAGTGAGAAATAGGTTCTTAAGAAATCAAAAGGTGTTAACTGAAAGGATTTTTGACACAAGTGTGTTAACAAAAACTGGAATATTAGAGTTAGTTGAGCTGGTAAAACATCAAAGTTGGATGCATCTCATAGAAGGACCTATTCCCATAGTTTTTAATTAGGTGGTCAGGGAATTTTATTCCATATTGGTTTTTTTTTTCTGAAGATGACAATAGTAGTTTAAGAAAGAAGTTGAATATTGATGTTGCTTTACTTGGGAGAATTTTGGATGTTCCTATCTGTGGTGTGAGGACTGTCTCAAGGAAAAAACCATCAATAGAGTTTTTCAAAACTACATCAAAGGATAAAGGAAAATCAGTGGCAGCGGTTAATAAGAAATCACTCAGGAGTCTGTTGTAATTGGTCTTTGATTTTGTAAGCAAAGTAGCCTTTTTGAGATCACAAAAAAAGAGCAGTACTTTAGTTGTTGAATTGTATGTCATGGAATGTCTTAGCAGTTTTGAGTTCATTAGTTTACTTACATTGATGGTGAAACCCATACATAAAGTGGTTCTTGGGAAAAATGGCAAACATGACATGCCCTATGGTTACTGGTTAAATAAAGTGTTTGATCACTTTAGTATTATGTGTAAGAATGGAACTCCTAGAGCTGTATTGTAAATGGTTGGTATGAAGACAATAGTCAAAAGTGAGGGTGTGAAGAAAAAATCAAGCACTAACTGCCAAAGGGAATTCAACAAAGAGATAGAGGAGCTACAACTTAATATAGTTTCTAAGCATGCAGAGATCAACAAACTGAATATGACAATTTAGCATTTGACTAATGAGCTTAAAATTGAGGATACTGACCTAAAGAAAAAGGTCTCCACTTTGACAGATGAGGTTCTCAGCTGGAATGCAGAGATAAGGGATTTAACTAAGGAATTTTTACATTGTAACGCTATAGAAAATAATAAGTTGGCTCTACTCGTTCAAACCATCCTTCCAAGCCCCTCCCATGTTTAATACTTCTTGAATCTTGTGGCTTTTTCTCTAGAACATTTAAATTATGCACTGTAATGATACTTATCCTCTATATATGAATGAATTTTTATTTGTGTGTTGCATGTATTTCCTCTTTTTATTAAATATGTTCTTCTTGTTAGTGTTGCCCAAGTGGTAATGAGTTAACTAACTTATGCTTATTTTACCCTTGGTTTATGTTTTCACTTTTTAATGATGACAAAAGGGGGAATACTAACTTCATATGGTAGGGACTAGGTAACTAGGTACAAGGTGTGTAAATATTGAATTACAGATGTGCGAATGACATGCTGATAGGGGAATAAATGATGGTGCATATTGATGGGGGAAATATTGAAATGGCAGTAATGAATTGAGTTTTTAATATCAATTAACAATAATGGACAAGGTACCAAAGTTGCATGATGATGGAAGCATGGTGTTGCATGATAGGGTGAATATTCATCTTTAGTAGTGGTAATCACACTGATTAAATATGATGAATATGTATTGATGCTCAAAACTCTATGGTTGGTTTGTCATCATCAAAAATGGAGAAATTGTTGTATCTTTGATGATGAGTAGCTGACTACAAGGGAACAGGTCCCTGGATGTTCAAGGCTATAGTACAATTGGCACGCGTCTGCACTGTTTTGTCCTCTTGTATAACAAACTGCGTAGGTGTTGCTTGTATTATTTTGGACACGTGATCCAGTTTTATTTCAAACCTAATCATCACTCAACTATAAAAGGAAAATGATGCTTCTCTATCAAGCAGTTTTTGCACAAATCAGAATTAAAAAATTAGAGAGAGGCAAAAACTCAATCCAACTTCATTTCTCAAGTATAACTCAAGTTCTTATCTGTATATACTAAAAGAGTGAGTATTCCTAAGTCGAGTTCTAAATTATAACAAAATTATTCTTATTATAAGAGTAATGTTTTCTTTATATTTTGAGTGAACTTTGGTAGAGTTACCTAAGGTGAAAACTGATTAGAGTTAATCAGTGTTAAGGGAGTCTTGGCATAGTTGTCAAGGTGAGGTTGTAATAGAGTTGCTACAAGCAGGAGGAGCCTAGAGTTAGGTTTAAGTTTGAGTCTGTAATCAAGAGGTTGATTATAGTGAACTTTTGAAAGCTTGTGAAGGCAAACTATGTTTTTTCCTCCCTTAAGAAAGGAGGTTTCCACGTTAAATCCGGTGTTCTTTTAATTTCCTGCACTGTGTTGTGTTACTGGTTGGCTTACTATTTAATTGCCTATGACTTATTTTGAGGGACCTGGTCCCTTACTGTGCGGTGCGGCCCCCAAGGTTTCAATAATTTCTACAAACATTAGATCTTCGTAGAGGCATGATCTGAAACTCGACGAAGCTAGGAGTTAGAGATTTTCATAACACTAGACACTAAAGCTCAAAATAGAACACAAGAAAGGTAAACATTCCTAAATGCCTTGTAGCCTCCTCCTTATAAGTATGGCGTGCTACACATCATCAAAAGGATGATACTTGACACAGCTTTGTGGACACCCAATGACCCTAAATCATGATTTAATACCAAATTTTTCATGACCCAAACTAAAGTCTGGCTGTGATGGGTATCTCAAGCTCACTATGGAACGGAGATCACCCCCTTATGCTAACCTCAAGAGCACAATAATCATAAAATAAAGAGGAAGCCAATCAAAAAATATTAAGAAGATGAATAGATTACTCTAAGAGAACTAAGAGTCAAAAAACCAACCAACCCATATTTGTTCACAATAGCCTCTAAAACTAAAAAAGGAATTAAGTCGGGACATGCCCCCGAGTATGACCAAAAAGAATCCAAAAGTACTATGATAATAAAGAAAAAATAGTGAAATAACAAGGCCATCCGAAGGATGAAGGTTCACCACTTCACAATAATTTAATAGACGTGCTCACCTACCTAATGCTGCATAGGAGCAACAAAAAAGTCATTGAACCCTGCATTATGAAATAATTTTGTGCCCTAGGATGGTCAGTGGGATAAACATTGGCATGTAACTCAGGGAAAATGCTAAAATAATTACAAGTACAAAATCAGTAAAAACTACATACACACATTCATATATACATATATAGGATGCTAGGATAGAGTAAAGGGTCATGAACATGAGTGTTTTAAACATTTAACCTGAATTGTGTAGCTCGTTCCATCCTAAAGGCACCCATGGGCTATATGGGTTCTACTCCCTCTACTGAAAGAGACCCAGTGCATGTTAGCCACATAAAACAAGGGAATACTAAAGGAAACATGGGCAATAGCTGTCCTAAAAAATATATATCAAGTGTGCACCAAACACACGATCATATAGAACTCAAATATTGGCAAACATGGTTTCCAATGTTCATCCCCCCAGGACTTACACCTTTACGATGAGCTACACAACACTCTTTAAGCCCAAACTAAAATAATTTACACATAAACTAATCCATTAACCCAATAGTCATTTATTAAGGCATTTACCATTTGGTATTGTCATGCCAATATGCTTGCAAGAAAAATTAAATATGCCAAAACAATCCATATAGCCACATTGACTCTCAAGTTCTACTTAAAATCCAAACCATGGCCATTAAGGCCATCCAAATCTATTTTCATATCCATTTATCCATTAATGCAATATATTGGGTTCAAAAACAAGTTAAACCATGCAATTTGTCCATATTCAAAACAAGTTTACAAGGCGTATTGGGGTTAGTGTAATTATCAAGACAAATTTTATCCAATTTGAGAAAACTCATGTCCCCCATTTCAATCATTTAAATAATGCACCAATTCAATCCCAAAAACATCTATTTAAAACATGAGATAAGTAATTCAATCAGTAACAGCCAAAATCCTTCAACTCAATTTCAAAACCCATATTTTAAATCATATGAAAATCCATTCAATTAATTCCATAATTTAAAATTCAAGTTCAGGAAAGAGAAACATACCTGAAATACACAAGAAATTAAAGTCAGTCCAAATTTTTGAACTCAGATGATGAATTCATTATAAAACCCTTTAATGTTCTTAGGTTTTTATTTTAAGAGAGAAAGAGGATGATTTGATCTTTGAAAACTGTAGAAAATGAGGTTATTTTATGTATAAAGGTCGTACAAGGGGCAAAAACACAAAAAGTCCCCCACCCCAAGTGAAAAAATAAAAAATGAATAAAATTAATACACTGTGTGGGGATCCAATATCACAAAGTTTAGCCTCAATGCCATGCCAATATCATGGAGGTTAACCTCCGTGACACGGCCTTATCACGAACTCTCACAGCCTCGGGGTACCAAAATGACCACAAACCCATTTCAAAAAATTTGAAACTTTTCCCAAATATCCTTTTAACATCCCTAAACATAGCTAAAGTAAAAAATTGTCATTACTCATGAGGGAAGGTTAAAAATAAAATCATCAAAGTTTAATGGTGTCTTAAAGTGGCCTATGCTTCCTGGCAGCTTAAAGTTTATTAAGGGAAATACCCAGCTCATGAGATAGAGTTGGAATTTGTGAATTTTTACTTTACAATATGGGATTATTATCTGCAGTATGTGTTTACACAAAAGGTATTAAATATCAAGTAGTTTGAAGTATGTGTTTACACAAAAGGTATTAAATCTCAAGTAGAGGTGGTGGCTCGATTTGCTTAAAAATTATGACATAAGCCTTCACTACCATCTAGGTAAACCTAATTTAGTTGCTATCACTCTTAGCAGGTTGTCTAGGGAAAGCTTATCTTATGTAGAAGAAGAGAAAAGAGGGTTGGTGAACGATATTCCCAAGTTTGACAACTTAGAAGTTTGTGTTTTGAACTCTAAAGATGGGGGAGTGATTGTTCAAAAAGTTGTTAAAATATATCTTGGTGCTGAGGTGAAGGAGAAACAAGCCTTGGATCCGATACTTATGTAGATTAAGAAAGATATGGGTTAGTGAAAGGTTATGGCATTTGAGATTGGGGGAGATGGCAATTTAAGGTATCAAGGAAGGTTGTGTGTTCCTGATCTTGATGGGCTGTGGGAAAAAATTTTGATTGAGGCTCATGAGTCTAGATATACAGTTCATCCAGGTTCGACTAAGATGTACCATGACTTAAAGAAGATCTATTTTTGGAACAATATGAAGAGGGATGTGGTGAATTTTATGGCTAAGTGTATGCTTTGTCAGCAAGTCAAGGTCGAATATTTGAGGCCTGGTGGTATATCTCAATATATAGAGTTGACCATGTGGAGGTGGGTGATGATAAATATGGATTTTATTGTGGTTCTATCGCGGTCTCGCAATTAGTATGATTCCATTTGGGTCATTGTGGATAGAATGACTAAGTCTGCTTACTTCTTGTCGGTGAGGGGACTAAATACTCTAGAGTGGATTATGCTAAGTTATTTATTTAAGAGATATTTAAGTTGCATAGAGCGCTGGTGTTCATCACTTCAGATCTAGGTACATAGTTCTCTTCTTACTTCTGGTATTCCTTTTAGAAAGGGTTGGGGACTAAAGTGAACCTTAGTACTATTTTCCATCCTTAGAGGGATGGATAAGTGGAATGGACTATTCAAACTTTTAAGGATATGAAAAGGGACTGTGTGATTGATTTTTGAGGTAGTTGGGTTGATAATTTATCCCTCATTGAGTTTGCATACAATAATAGTTACCATTCTATCATTTAGATGGCTCCTTTTGAGGCTCTCTATAGTAGGAGGTGTAGGTATCCTATTGGGTGGTTTGAGGTTGGTGATACTAGGTTTTTTGGTCCTAACTTGGTTTGCTAAGCCATGGAGAAGGTAAAAGTGATTAGAGAAAGACTTAAGACAGCTCGGAGTCGCCAAAAGTCTTATACAGATGTGTGGTAGAGGAAGTAGGAGTTTGAGTTTAGCGATTGGGTGTTCCTGAAAGTTTTTCCTATGAAAAAAGTCATGAGGTTTGGGAAGAAGGGGAAACTCAGTCCCCATCATGTTGGCACATACCTAATTTTAAAGAGAATTAGGAATGTTGCTTAAGAGTTGAAGTTGCCCGCGAGTTTGGCTTCTACTCATCTTGTTATACATGTGTCGATTCTAAAAAATGTGTGGGTGATCTTTCTTTGATTGTTCCTATAGAAGATATTGGTGTTACAGAATCCTTATCTTATAAGGAAGTTCTACTGGAGATATTAGATATGTAATTCCGTAGGTTGAGGACTAAGGATGTAGCTTCGGTAATAGTGCTTTAGAGAAACTAAAAGGTGGAAGAAGCTACATGGGAAGGTCAAGAAGATATGAATGTTAAATTTCCATTCTTGTTTCTCGAGTTGGATGAAAATGTGTAAGGTATGAGTTTCTTTCTTCCCTATTGTTTTTTGAATTTGTTCTTAATTTCTGGCTACTTTCTCTCTGTTATCATGCCAATGGGTACCTACCTTCTTATTCGAGGAAGAATGATCCTAAGGGGTGGATAATGTAATACCCCTAGGTCTTGGACTCTAAAATTTATGAAGTGTTATCAACACTGACATGACTATGACTCAGGTAGAGAGTTATTATCACTCGTTAAGAGTCCTAAGGTGGGACTCGTTGTCCCAATAGTAAGGTTGGCCGAGGTTTCTGCGTTGGCTACAAGTTGACGTTACAATTCATGATGTATGGTAATCAGTCAATATGAGGGACTCGTGGTTATAACAGTAAGGTGCTAGGTTTTTGGCCCTCAGGTAATGACTCGTGGTCAGTCATCACGAGTCATTACTTAAGTCATAGCATTTAGGGCCAATTTTCTTGCACATTTTTATTAAGGAATTCTTGGTCTTTTCCTTTTTTCACACTTATTTCCCATGACTTAAAAAACACCAAAGGGACCCTAATATCCTAAATTACTCAACTTAAACTTTGCTCTCTTCATCTTAAACTCCCAAGTCAAGAGAAAACAAGGATTCATAAGGGATTCAATCTTCAAGCTTCAAACTCTGGAATTTCTTTCAATTTCTTTGGTATTTCAGGCATGTCTCTCATCCCTAACTTGAATTTTATACTATGGCATATGTTTTAACCATTGTTCGTGTGATTAAATTGTGCGTTTGAAATTGCGTTCAGGGATTTTGGTTGTTTACTATTGGAATTGTTTTCCTATGCTTTGAATAAATCAATCATGCATTACATGATTGGTAAATGGTTTTTGGGATAGAATGGGTACAATTTTGTGGTAATTGGTATGGAGAACGTTGGTTTCCCCAAATTAATGGATTTTGGATTAGAAATTGGTATTAACCTCAATCCACATTTCATGACTTTGGTTTCAAATATGTAACTTGCACGATTTAACCCAATTTTGAAATTATTGCATCATTTAGTGAAAAAATGAACAAAAAATTGATTTGAAAGGCCTTGGTGGCCATGATTTTGGGTTTTAAAATGGAACTTGGGAGTCAAATTAGTTAATTGGATTGGAATGACATAATTGGATAAGCTTGCAAGCGTAATTGGTATGATGATACCATGTCGATAAATGCCTTAATAAATGACTCCTGGGTTAACGGTTGGGATTCTGTGCAAATATTTTGCTTTGGGCTTAAACGGAATTGTGTAGCTTGCCGTGAAGGTGGAGGCCCTGGGGGAACTCATACCGGAAACCATGTTTGTTGGTGTGAGGGTATATTTGACCGTGTGCTTGGTTCACAAATTATATTTTTGGGGATGGCTGGAGCCTTGGTGTCTTTGTCCCTCATATGAATTTTGTTTGTTCGTGCGGCTAACATGTGTGGGGGCCCTTTCAGCATGTAGAGTTAAACCCATATAGATCATGGGTTCCCTTAGGATGAATAGAGATATACAGTCCATGTTAATGGTTTTAAACTCTCATGTTCATGATCCTTAACCCTATTCCAACATCCTATATATGTATGTATAAATATGTGCATGTGGTTTGACTGGTTTTGGACATGGCATTATTTTATCACCTTTCCTTAGTTACATGCCAGTGCTGCTTATTCCACTTACCATCCCTAGATGATGCATCATTTCATGATGTAGGGTCCTAAGGCTCTTTTGTTACTGATACAAAAGTATTCTACGACAACAAGAACAAACACAAGCACTAAAGAAACAATAAAATTGACAAACAAAAAATAAAAGGATTAAAAGGATAGATGATAGAAAGATAGACACAAGAAGATAACAAAAGGGCAACCAAAGGGTGTATCAAACCCAAAGACCTCACTTATTGATTACCTACGATCACCTAGCTCTTATGTTGACCGAAAGAGAGATCGAATCTCCCTTATAACTACCATTTCTAAACAAGATTCAACATTGGCTGTTCCAAGCACTCAACACTCTTAATAGAGTTTTCATGAATTCATCATCATCATTAAACAAAAACTAAATAATGAAATGTCTAAGTCACCTATTTATTATAGTAGCCTTTGCACAACTAGCCTATTAAAAAAATATCCCAAAAGTGGCTATTTAAAATATAACCCACAAGGGCTCTCTTTATTCCCTATGTTATGGCTTTCCTCAGATCCAAACTATCTTCCAAACATGACATTGCTTGATTAGGAGCTCGAAGAAGGGCCTCCAAGCACATTCTTGGATCCTTAGGGAGATAAAGGCTTAGACCTCCTTATGTTGGCCTCGAGTTGTGTGATCAGAAGCGTTGACACCCATTTCACTAGTATCATTCTCCCCTTCTTGAAAAGAATTCAACCTCGAATCCAAACCTCGCAAAACTCAAGGAAGGACAAAAAACATGATATCCTCTTGGCTTGAGGGTTAGAGTAATCACAGTCAATCATAGCATTTTACTAAGGTTGCACACATTTAAGATATAACCAAGGATCCTTCACGTTAAACTTTAGAAACTCTTTGAAAAATGCACAAAGGATTTGTTTAGGGAAATCATCAAAAGATAAGGAAACTACAAAAATCCTAATGGCATCAAATAATCTAAAAGGTTGAACTACCTTAACCGTATGAGCCATAAGACACATTGCTTCATTATCTCTTTAAGAGACCACACCAAGGTTGGTGCCTCAATTCGTTCTAAAGTTCATAAGATCCATATAGCATTGTCACTCAAACAAGAGGTCAAACCAACACTTTTCCTACCTCTACATAAAACACATCCAAGACTAACATGCATATCATCATAGGCAAAGAGGTAGTATAGAAAGGAATCAAGTGTAGAAACATCATTCAAGGTGATATTATTTATGAGAATGTCATTTGGCTCAAAATACTTAGCACATGATGCACACAAGGATGGAGTCAAGACACTTAAGCCCATAGGACTTCTTTATTTCAAGCAAATAATCAACTTGACATCCACAAGTTGGGAGTTACACAATTTAAGAACAAGTGTGTCAAGCAAGGATGAAAGTTTATAACCAATACCCAAAGGAGACAATGACACATTAGCCCTCAGGTTCTCAAGAATGATACCACCTTTAAGAAGGAGGTCATTAATTCCACTTAAGTATTGAAGAAGGATATCATATGAATGGAATTTATCCAAAGTAGTTTCAAGAAAAGACCTGCTTCTTGATCTACAAGTAGTGTAACCTTGGTCAAGAGTCTAAATACACAATGGTGAACTCTCTTTGAGCTTTTCATTACTCCCCTTCTTTAAAAATCTCTCATTTTTTTTGGAAATCTTTTCCTTATACAATGTTGGTCCATCAAGTGGATCATAAATCCTCAAGAAAGACTTTCCATTATAGGGAAGGATACCAATATCCTCACTCAAATTTTGATTGTCATAGAGACCAAGCAATAAGTTGGGTATGCCAAAATCACCATTTCCAAATTTTGCACCGGGGTCAAATGGATAAAGTGGCCATAGACACGGGTCTAGACAACACTCTTTTCCCCATAGAATTCACCCAAACTAAAATATATACTCTCCACATTAACATAAGCATCATAAAAAACAAAGCGAGAGTAAAGAAAAGTATCACTCAAGTCAACTTCAACAAAGGAGTCCTCATGTATGTACTCACAATAGATTGAAGATCACCACTATGAGTATTCTCAACAATAGGAGCACACGAATTAGAAGAAGCAATTTTTAAACAATTGATACTTTCTCCTTCAATGGAAGAATCCTCAAGGAGACATATACCACCACTAAATTCAAAGGAATTATTGCTTAAGTCTTCACAAATAGCAAGCAATTAATCCTTATAATTATCAAACAAAGGCGGGGTTTCGTATAAAGGATCGCAACTACGAGCATTTTCATAGGAACAATCATTAATTGAGTTTCTCAAATATTCAAGAAAATCAAAGTTATCATTACCCAATTGATTATTCCTTTCCAAGACTTCACATTCCTTTTCCTTAAGAGTATTCTCATCTTTCAAGAAGAGATTTCCATCTTTAGGAGGAATGTTGTCACACCATAGTGGGTTCTCATATAAGATATAGCCTTCAAGATGAGCTATATCATGCATGCTATCCACACCACTAGGTAATTCATTAGGAGTAATTTCGTTATTTTCAAACTAGATATAGTTCTTAAAGAGAGTAGGGTTTATCCATGAAGAGGATGTAGAAAATTCAAGTTCACTCTCTAAAAGATAATTATCAAGCATCAAAGACGTTTCAAACACATGATTATCACTATGATCCAAACTAACATTAAGATCTTCACTAGAGGACATGCTCAAATAGTCACTCCTATTCACTTGATTAATATTTTCAACATCATTACTCACTTGAGGTTCATTAATCACATCACACACATCCTAAAGTGGTGGGAAAGTTTCACACACAAGTTGATCAATATTATTTTCACACGATAATGTACTATCATTTAACACAATGGCTTCAACACTAGGTGGACGTAAATTGATCTTACAAGAAGAGTCAATTAGATCATCATTAGGATCAACTAGTGTATTCATATTCGCAACATGTATATCATTATCAAGAGTTAAAAAATTATTACACTCATATGTAGGTAAGCTGCTACTCACACTCAATGGGCTACTTGCCCTACAATCATCATTCTCATGCACAAAAGTGTAAGACTTAGCTATTTTACCTTGAATTTATTGAGCATATTCTTCTTCAACGTGGTTTGAAGGTCCTCCATAAGCTTTGGAAGCATCTAAGATTATCCTCGTCAAATCTTCAAAAGGAATCCTTTATTTTGACACCTGTTCTCCTCCACTTTCCATGTTTGTATCTACACAAAGGTCCTTATTAAAAGAAGGGAAAACAATGTTAGCTCTAGTTGGTGGCATTCCCTTCACTTCCTTTTCTTTTTCCTTTATTAGGTTGCCACCTTGCACCCCATACTCTTCTTAATCTTTTGTCTCTCAATTTCTTTAGGCTTGGAGAAAGCTGTCACATCTCTTTGAGATTTGGGAAGAATGGATAGAAAGAGATGATTTCCCAATTGGTCCTTTACAATCTTAGGCTAATTTTGCATATTTGGAACTCTACGTTGTACAAAGCAATCAGCACCCAAGCATAAATGACCTTGTTCCAAGGGGATGATGTCACACCACATCTGCTCATAGTACCCATATCAAGTGAAGAAGACCTTTACTCTCTCGAAAACCTTAAACCAATACAAGAAGTATTGAACAAGTAGAGGTTCTAGAGGTATCCCTATATGGTCAATCATGGGTAGAGTAATGTAGTTCCTATAGCACCAATAATCTAGCACAAAGAGGCATCCCGAAACCCTATAAATGCTTACCTTTATGGAGTGAACATTTATTCTTAGATTGATATTGTAAAGCTTCGTATAACCCAATGGTACATGGGAACCTATCATGCGTTCCTTCAAGGCACTCCATGTTTGGCTGGACTTTCTTTTGATGTCCCGCCAAATTGATGTCGAACCTCGAATATTTCATTACACTAGTAGCTTTTTTGAATTCATTCATATCATAATCTATAAAGATCTTTTCACACTCCCATTCCTAATCAAGATATTCTTTGGGACCCGACTCTCTAAAAAATATTAGGAGAGTAGGAAGATCTTGACTCCTACTATACCCTCGATATCTACCTAGGTTCCTATTTCTCTATATATATAGGCACTAGGGTAAGAAGAGTAAGATATAGTACTCCAAGGCTTTGGATATGTATGATCTTTCATTCCAATGGAGCAACCTCTACTATAGATATCATAACTATTCACATTAATTCGACCTTGATAAGAAGTACTACAAGACGAGGAATACGAAACTTCATAATCTTCACATACATTATACCATAATCTTTATAAGATTTGTAAATGAATGAGTTATACCTTACATCACCTGTAGGCTCAAAGTGGAAAGTATAATACTCTTCACATGCCCCATCTTCCTCATAAGAACCATCACAAGGTTCATGTAATGACTCGGGAATACCCCCTCGACGTCACAAGGTGCTTACGACCCTGAAGGACCACAAGCTAACCCATGAATGATATCTGTTATGAGCACTGAATAATAATACTATAATTAGTGAAAAAAATGGGCTGAAATGCCATAAGGTTCAAAATATTTAAAATACTGATAAAATATAACATCTGTAAAATCGAATATTGTTTGAAAAGCCTTTAATTGAACCTGTCTGAAAGTGGAGTTGATGAGATAATCCCCCAACTAACTCCATCTATTGATCTACTACATCTACTGAGAATATGAAATAACAGAATATCATCGAATGATGAGGACTCACTGCTAAATCTACAGCTGCTAGCTGAATCTGAATCTACTATGCGTGGTTAGGAACCTGAGTGTCTAAACCTATGATATGAAACATTATAGCACATGAAAGTATGCATCAGTACGTGGGAATATACTGGTATGCTTGATAAGGTAAGGCTGAATGTAAGGGTTCATATACATAAATAGTAACTAACTGAATGATATAGAGTAACTAAATATGAGAGTTCATGAATAACTGAAACTACTATAAAGACTGAGTATGTAATACTACACATATATGTATGTTATAACTAAGCTTTTCTGAAGCTAAGTACTGAGTTCTGATAACTGAGTAACTGATATCTGAGTTACTGATACTGATTGATTGTGTCTGATAGTCCTAATTCTGTAAAACTAAACTCAGTTCTAAAATAAAGACTAAAACTGAAATTGTGGGAGGTAATCATCTAATCGACATACCCCAAATTTAAAAAGATAACTGAGTTGGGGTCTAATCTGTAACCCTAATCAAAAGGGTGTCAGTACTGTACCACGGGTAATGACAACTACTGGGAGTCAGTCCTAACTAACCGGCAACCCCTGAGATCAGTCCTAAACTAGTGGGTGAATCCTGAGTATGTCAGTCCTATCTAACGGATGATATCTCTTAACCTACGCTGGCTACGTAGTTCTGCAACTTAGGGATTGTTTCAAGGGACCCAGTACTAGATAATGGGTAAGACCCCATCCTTAGGCTCGCTCGGTGCTGAATATTATTCCCAACTAAAAGACACTGATCTTATTATATTGAACTGGACTGGACTGATATAGAGCTTACTAAGTTTTCCTAAGTTTTGTAACTGACTGAGTTCTATTGAGTTTCATAACTGACTGAGAGTACTATTGATCGTGACATGAGTGATATATCCTGTCACTAATACTGGCTCTTGGTAAACAACTAAATTATCAGGTATTAAATACCCCCAGGACTTGATAGCATGAATAGTAAAGGAACGCATAATCTTGAATAACATAACAATATTCACTTGATCATAATTCATTCATATAGACATTTCATCGAACAGTTATAATGCATTAACTTGTACATGGATGGGGAATATATGTTAACATGCTATAATGGCATTATTTAATTCTCATAGATAATTTATCAAACACATAAGAAGCATACTTGGTTCATTAAATCATAAATACTTAGAGTTAACATGGTTACAACAATCAACTTGCAAATTGAAAGGTTTATCATAAATATCATGTAATTCAACACATATTAGAATCAATTCTTTGAAATCGTAATCTAAATCATGGATTAAAATTCATACAACATCATGAACATGAATTCAATCTAATTCAAACATGAAAATCATAAATCATAAATCTTGTATTTTGAAAAAGGATTCTTGGGCTCTATGGAAGGTAAGGATCCATGGATAAACATCTAACATACCTTAATTGGAGAGTTTCTTGGAGTTCTTGGAGAAATTCTTGGGATTTACCTTGAATATTGAGAGCTAGGATTTATTTTTTTGAGAGAGAATTATCTTTTGATTTTGGGGGAAAGTGAATAATGAAGGGTTTAAATGTTTTTAGGAATTAAATCCCATATCTAGATGGATTAAAATCATAGGGAAAGACTGTTTTAACCCTGGGCACAACTTTAAGTTTTCATGAATTTTTTTATGATCTGGACCCCTGGCGCGACATGCCACTATCGCGTCAAACCACTGGAAAATGACAATTGGGAAATTGCATGGTGACACGACGCGGTGGAATCGCGTTGCCACCTTGGTTACGACCTGGATGTTCACCGCGACGCGGTGGTATCACATTGGAACACTGGAAAATGACAATTCTAAAATTGAGCCTTGGCGCGAAGTGCCAATATTGTGGAGGCTCACTATTTTTTGACAATTACCATTTTGGCTGTCTCTGCGATGCACTGATGGCTCAGGTGGTACACTGTCTTACTAAAATGGCCATAACTTTTCGCCTGGCTGTCAAATTTAGGAGAATTTTATATTGATGGAAAGCTTATTCCATTTTCCACACAATGAAAAGTTAAAATGTTGAAAATTCTACAATTACAAATGTGTATTCATATTTAAATCAAGTCTTTGACATTTTTAAAATAAATTTAAGCTAGGTAAAAGTATGGGGTGTGACAACTCATCATCATCTCTATACTTACCGTAAGAACTGGGGTCGTTATTCATCTCATATTCTCCTTCAGAGTAGTAGCCCTCTCTTTCATCCATATCTTTATCGTGACTATATTCATATCCCCTATAATCTCAATCTTCTTCATAGCAATAACTATCTTCACCATAGTCATAGTCTCTTATATCGTAGTCATACTTGTCTGAGGCTATCGAAGACATGCTTCCTTATATCACCTTGTACCTATAAAATGAACAAACAAGATTAGTATTAAATCTCCTCATCAACACTCAGTAGCAATATCACCTTTTTGATCCTCACAATTGGAGCGCCAAAAGTTGAAAGTTGCTTATACTTCGGTGGTCAATAAGGTGTCAATCTCTACTTGCGGCCTGAGTGGATTCTTGTTTGAAATGAATCAAAGAAAAAAAATGTATGGAACTGATTCAAGAAGCTATAATGACTTAAAAACTAGAAAAGCTTTAAAGAAAAGGAACATTGAATGAAATAGGACTTAAGGACTCATCATCTAACTTAGTAGGTGAATTACTAGTTGTTGATAGTCTTAAGTATCAAGAGTTAAATTTAGGAATAAAGGAATGAAACTAATGAATAAATCTGAGAAAATTGTATTTTCGTAGTGTTAGAAGGCATTTGGAACGTGAATTTGATGTTGGGGAGGCTTGAGATGCGTTGGAGATGTGTTACACACCTTGGGCGCACCTCAAAGGCATGTCCATCGCATGAGGGGCTGCCTTGACATACTGGAGCACCTTGAGCGCAGGTCCAGCACATGTTGGGCATAGGTGAGTAGATTATTTACTTCATTAAGATCCTGCAGCATGTCAGTTGCATCTGCAAAGCACTCCAAGCGCAAATGGGGCACAAGCTGGCCGGCCTCACTTGTTGAATAGGCGATTTTGCTCTCCTAGTGGTCCCTTGTGCTCTCTCTTCTTGAAATATACTTAGGATAATTTAAGATTCTTAAATAAAAATACTTTTTAACTCTTTTTATTTCTTCTTTTTGGATCAAACACCCTCTTTTGGATGAACTTTCAAAATGAAGATAAGAATCTCTCCAAGAACGCCAACTTTTCCAACTTTTTCTTCTTAACCCGTAATGAGTTTAAATTTTGAAAGTAGGCACTTATTAGCCTTCTAAACTCATTTCAATCATCAATTTTCCCAAATTATTCACCAAAATCTTCAAATTTATAATCAATTTCAAAATCTTCAATCCAAGCTTCAAACAAGGATAAATCACTCAAATAAGCTCCGATTTGGCTCAAATTTGATTTATAGACTCGTATAGTGTTAAAGAACACAAATTTAACACTATAAACATAAGAAAAATATAAAATCAAAAACTCAAAATTTGACCTAAGAACAAAAACGTGAATAGTGACTTTTTTGTGATTTTTCAATTTTGATACTCTTTTTAAATTTTCAAGATAACTAACCCAAGATTGACTTCATAGGAACGACATCAAGATATACTCTAATACCAAATAATATGAAAGTATTCTATGAGGACGAGAACAAACACAAGAACTAAAAAACAATGAAATTGACAAACAAAAAAATAAAAGGATTAAAAGGATAGATGATAGAAATATAGATACAAGAAGATAACAAAAGGGCAACCAAAGCATATATCAAACTCAAAGACCTCTATTATTGAATACCTACGAGCACCTTGATTTTACATTGCCCGAAAGGGGGATCGGATCTCTCTTACAACCACCATTTCTAAACAAGATTCAACATTGGCTTTTCTAAGAACTCAACACTCCCAATGGAGTTTTCATGAATTCATCATCATCATTAAACAAAAACTAACTAATGAAATTTATAAGAAACCTATTTATAGTAGTTGTCTTTGCACAACTAGTCTATTACAAAAGTAGTCCAAAAGTGGTTATTTCAGAAATAACCTATAAGGGCTCTTCCCTACGTCATGGATTTCCTCGGCTCTAAGCTATCTTATAATCACAACATTTCTTGATTAGGAGCTCAAGAAGGGTCTCCAAGAATATTCTTGGATCATTAGGGCGATGAAGGCTTAGACCTCCTTATGTTAGCCTCGAGTTGTGTGATCAAAAGCGTTGACGCCCATTTGACTTGTATTAGTTACCCCTGTGAAGTGTTAGGTGGTGCAAAGATTGGTTGAATTACTGTGAAGTGGTGAGCCTTCATTATCCAAAAAGCTTTACCATTTTATTAGGTTTCTTTTCATATTTTGGAGACTATTATTTTTCTTATGTCATGGTCGGGGGCATGTCCCCACCTAGTTTGGTATCTTGATTCAAGAGGATTTTGTGGACAAGTGTGGGTTGTTTGTTTGTGTTGACTCGTAGTTTTATTCGAATTACCTATTCTCCTTATTATCATGCTTGGGTTATTTTCCAGTGCTTATTAATTTGTGTTCTTGGGGTAAGGCTAAGGGGATGATCTTTGGCCCACAGAGGGCTTAAGATACCCATCACTACTAGGCCTTGGCCTGAATTGTGACTGAATCATTTTAGGAGGTATAGAATTATACCAAAAAATATTAGAGTGAAGTGATTAGGTATGACATGAAGCATTACAGCTTACAGAGGACATGACCTTTGATAGATAGGTTAGGAGAATGCGAATTACACTCTATTTGGATGGTGATTTCCCATGATTTCATAATGTACGGTGTTGTATGGTATGATATGGTACTATACAATATAGTAATTATAATGTTTGGATGGACTATGTCATTTGTTATTTAATAATCTCCTGTAGTTGGATCCTTAGAAACCACAAGAATCCTTAGTTAGAATGGGATTCCAACTCAGCACCTTTTGAGTGAGATTGTTTCTGCAAGCATAAGAGTTTTTTCCTTTATGTCCGGTAGAAATCACATGTTAGACTCGATTCCAATAAATAGATATCTAGTTTTACTATTTGATTTGATATTATGGTATTGTATCGTTAAGTTTACTAAAATGCTCCTAATTATTATAAATCTTAAATTTACCAATAATTGATAATAAAATAATTTTCTTTTTGCAAATTTGTCATAAATTATTCCTTGTAAGTATATCAAATTTTTAAATTCATGAAAATCCTTACAAGATTATAACTTTACATTTTGTTTCTAGCAGTAAATTATTTTTTGAAATTTTGTTCAATTGTTTTACAAAATTGAATATTTTCAGAGGTTTCTATGAAAATTGTGGATACTTTAAACCATGACAAAAATATCATTATGGCTGCACTAATCACCAATCATATAACACATCAAAGATGTACTCCAGTAGTAAATCTTTGCTTTTCTCAATAAATTTATATCCTAGGAGACTTTAAAATTATAAACTTCTAAAAATGCTCACTTGAACTCAAGGAAAGAACATTTTCATTTAAGCAATTAATAGCATTCATTAGGTTCACTTGAACACTTCAAGAATGCTCCAAATCCAAAATAAGTAGACCTTGTGCACAATGTGCCAACAAAAGTTCAAAGATCTTTTTTTGTCTATAATATAAATCATAAAGTAGAAAAGGTTTAAACTACACTTAATTGTTTTCAAGCATCATTTCTGATAAAAGATTTTTGCGTTGTTCCTTTAGACATTCTATCAGTATGCGAGATGCACTTGTATTTCGGCAAAGAAACATATAAGCCTTTGTATTCAAATCAAATTTTAAATTTATCTTTAGCAACATATTCCATATCTCGTTCTTAGAAATAGGTGAAAGTAGGGATGACAATGGGGTGGTGCGGTGTAGGTATGGTGCGGGTTTTTTATAAACCCATGAATTTAAAAACCGCCGTGCACGCCCCGCATCACTTTTAAACCTACATAAATCCGCCCCACAATCAACCCTCCCTAACCCACATTTTTTTTCTTTTTAAAAAAAATTGTAACTCCATTTGAAACCATAATATTTCCAAATTTGCAATTAGGAAGTAGTAACAATCAATTTTTATTATATCACTTTTCACTAAGAAATTGTCAGAGAAGTATTAGGTGTACAAGCAATGATCAAATATCTGATGTTTATTTATAAAATGAATCAAGAAATTAATATAAGAGATCAATCAGTTTATCTAATTATTTAAGTCCATGCAATAGAAAAATTAAATAAGCCATGCATGATAAAGTGATTTGATAAGGAAAAGCCATTAAACCTTTGTTTGATATTTTGAGTTATCAAATTCTTTTACCAGTTTCAAAGAAAAGTTATGAAATTATTTATTTGTAGTGTTATACATGTCGTTTTAAGTATAATAAAAGTTTAAGTAAAGAATACATACAATTTTAGGTAGATTCATGAGAATAACTTTATATTTTAGCTTTTTTATGTTTAAACCCGCATATACCCGCAACCCCCCCAATCATTTGAAAAAAATTTCTCTAACCCACCCCGCACCCATATAGTCTATAATCTGTCCCATCCCACATAGCCTAAAACCCGCACCTCTCCTCACCTACACCGCCCCATTTCCATCCTTAGGTGAAAGAAATGAAAGACGATTAATAGCACCAATCAAGTTTTTCATCCCACCTCTCAACATGACAGTCATGCCTTCAAGATGATCATATTTAAATTTTTTATCTTTGATAGGCAATGGTGCTTCTGCATAGACATAAGGTGTAGAAGTGTCATTAGTTGCTTGACTTTGATCGCCCTTTTCATGTCCCTTCATATATTCCAATGAATCAATATTCATATAACCTATTTCATTTATCTCATTAATAGACAATGAATCAATGCTTGATTTCTTGAGTTTTTATGAGCATTTCTTTTTAATATATCTAAACCAGTATTAACATGTTTTTTTAGTATCTGTGTCCTTTCCATATAGCATCAATAGCTTTTCATAATTTTAAAATGACTTGGTCTTCAGCTCAGTAGCTTGAGGCTTAACCTATACATTATAAGTGTAAAATATTATTAAAGAAAATAATGTTAAAAAAATATTATTAATAAAAACATATTTTTTGAAAACAAAAACAAATAAGAGAATTAAATGTCAAATTGTCCTAATAAAATGATGATATTGGAGACAAAGTTTATGTAATGCGATGATGCAAGCTAGATTTTTCCATTTTATCTACACTATTTACTTGATCATCTTACTAAAAATTAACTGCGTCAATTTACTTGTTAAATTTATAAATTCAAGAGAAGTTTATCATGCTCTTCCAATATTATCTCTATCATTTAATGATTATATAAAGTATTAATAGTCAAATTTAGAGTTTCAAAGAGTAATTAATAAGTTTAGTTTCAAGTCAACATGAACCAACTAAAATGAAATGGAGAGAGTATATGTCACTCATCTTAGAAATAATTTTAGAACTATCAAGTCAACATCTTTACATTATTCTACTATTAAGAAACCATGTTGTATTTCACTAAAATCTAGACTATGAGTCCTTACACAATTAGATGGTATTAATGTATGTAAAATTCCAAGAAATAACACACCTAACAAATTCAAACTAACCATGCCACAACAATACAAATTCAATTATGACTATAAATATAACATACTTATTCATGATGGGATGTGAATTTACCTAATTAGTTGATTCCATACTTCAAGTTTTGTATTCCACTTATGCATGAAGAATTTCATGCAAATTCACTCATTTTTGATTGATGAAATGTGTCATAATACTTGGTTAATAGTCTTTTTATTTCTTTTATTTGATTATGAATTTTCTCCTTGTTAATCACCTTATTCAAAAAATTAAATCATATCTCCTTCAGAATATTACACATTGTGTGTGTAGTAAAAACCCTTTCAACCCTATGTCAAAGTGCATCCCCATGATAATATGCATCAACTAATGTATCATCCATTGCATGTGTTCAAATACATACAGAATTATCTTGTACATTTAGATCACTTGAGGAGAATTTTTTTGCTTTTGTCATCATATCAACTATTACAGAACAAATATATATTGTAATACCCCATATTTTTTCTAGCTTAAATTCGTCCTTAGAATATCAAAATTTTACTTCAAAGATGAATACCATTTATTTTATGTGGTATTTTCAAGATGTCGACTTTTCATTATGTGGAAAATTGAATAAGCTTTCCATGAATACCAAATTCACCTAAATCCGATAACCGGGTAAGAAGTTATGGTTATTTTAAGTTCCAATCGTAAAACACCATCATTTGGGCCCTTAGCGCGTCACGGAGAAGCGTAATATCACAATTATCAATTTTCAGTGAAACCTCGCAAAACGGGCACGTCGCGCCAGTGTCCAAAATGACAAACATAAGGGCTCCGCGATTGTGGCACATCGTGAAGGGAGCCCATTTCCTGGTCATCCAATTTCTAGTGAGCCACCGCGATAGTGGCGCATCGCGATGGCCACCCAGTTCGCAAAATGTTACATTTTTCAGTTTCATTTGTGAGTTTAAAGAGGGAATTTTGGTCGTTCTCCCATCCCTTAGTCCATCTTAAATAACAAATTAAACTCCTCTAAACCACTTTGCATTAAATTTTCATCTATTTCTCTCAAAGCAAAGAATCCTATTTCATCAACTTTCTCTCCAAGTAACTCAAATTCCTCTATTAATCTTCCAAGGAAATTCAAGATTTAGAATTCCCAAGTCAAGTACACCAAGAATTCATCCCCAAAGCTTCAATGGGAATCCAAGATTCAAGGTTTCATCAAAGATCATCAACTCAAGGTATGTGGGGATTCAACAAGGACAATTCTTTTGTCCTTGTGCCCAAAATTATATTTTAAAGCAAATTTCTTATGTTTGAGATTGGGTTTATACCCAAAAGTATCTTATTGATGATTTTGAGCATGATATTATTGAATTACGAAATTCCATGTTTATTTTGAGTTAAAGAATACTTTTTTATAATTTTGAATACCATGAGTATGTTATGAGATATTGATTTTGGATTTTTGATTGAGTTTAAGCATATATTTATGATTCTTGATTTTAGTATTTTGTTATTAAAGTGTTTTCAAGAAAACCTGTTGAGCATGATGATTTACTATGAAATTTCATGAGTTTGAGACATGATTATTAGACCCTAATTTGAGCTTTTATATTTCAAGAACTTGTAATTTGAGCACCCTGAGATTAGTATATTTTGAGTTGAATAAAAAGTATTTGATTTTCGGATCCCCAGTTGAGTTTTGGAATCCACTTTTCAGAGTTTATTTCAGATTACAGATATATATAATTGGTTTACATTATAAACGATGAGATTATTTTTAAAAGTGGATTTCTAATGAGATGAGTATTTTTAAAAGTGGATTTCTAATGAGATGAGAGTAAAAAATAAAAAGATAGTAGTATTTAGCATCGAGTTGGGTATGTTTCCAAGGTTTTATACTCCAGAACTACGTACCACCATAGGATTGAGATTAAAGTACCCACAGAGGTAGAGATAGTGATTTCTTATGGTGAGGTTATACTCCCTGGCAAGAGTATGACACCTCTCCCCAACGTGAGGTTTCCTCATAAGGAGGACGAGACGTTGGACTTCGTGTAGGTTGCATGGTTTATGCCGATTAAGAAAACCTCCCTGCTAGTAAAAAATATACAACTTTTTAGATCAAGTTTTTTCCCTAAAGTATAAAAGCCTAACAGTAAAAGCTTTCAGAACAGTTTTAAAGTATCTCCCTAATAGTAAAGTCTTAAAAAAATATTTATAGAAAAAGATTTTTAGAAAACTAAGTGTCAAGGCTCACAAGTTTTACTCAGATTATGCCTTACAAAAAGATATTAGCTACAAACTTTATCTTTCAGATTTTAGATTTAAAGAGTGAATCTTTTCCACACTTAGACAGTATGATATAAAGGGAGAATACAAGTACATCTATTAGAACTAAATGTTATGGCTCACAAGATTTACAAAGTACATTTTGTTTCTTATTTCTACATATTTCAGTATTTTAAATATTCCAGCTTATGTAAGTCATTTACATTTAGCATGCACTGTTTTACAAATTATGATGATGAGAAAATATTTTACTTATGCATTTTACCCATATATACTCAGTACATCCTCAAAGTATTGATCCACATATATGTCTATGTGCTACATTGTCTCATAATATAGGTATCAACTTAGTTATAGCACGCATACCATGTTCAGATAGTTTGCAGATTCCAACCGGCAGATGATGAGTCCTCCTATTTTGGGGACTTTAGTTAGATGCCAATTGTTTACTTTATTTTCTCATTCATATGTATTGATTAGTGATAGATGGAGTCGCGTCCCAGCTATCTATAGTTAGTATAGTAAAGGTTTCACAAATGTCAGTTAGAGTCAGTTATGTATTTTTAGTCCCTCTTTTCAGACTTTATCAGACTCTAAAAGTTGTATTAATATTGTATTTTTTTTTCGAATTTCATCATTATTTTGTTTCTGCATAGTAAACTCAGTCATTCTACTCATATTATTCAGTTGCTTATGAGTTATGCGAAGGGTTAGCTTAGGACCACTCGTGGTTCAAAGTACCATATGACGTCTCGAGATAGATTTTTGGGGCGTTACAAACTTGGTATCAGAGCATAAGGTTCAAGTATCCTAGGGTGTCTGTGAAGTCAAGTCTAGTAGAGTCTTGCGAAATGGTACAGTGACGTCTGTACTTTTCTTCGAGAGGCTACAGGGCATTTAGGAAATATTTCCCTTCTTTCAAGTCTCAGATTGTGCTATTAAAAGGTCCTCTAAGAAACTTATACAAATTCTAATCTTGCTCTATTCAGACTATCTTTGCCTTTTTTTTAGGTAACAAAAACAGTCAAGCTTAAATCCTTACAGATTGAGCTTTCTCAGACAGTCCCCATAGATAGTTATAGGATTGTACGTAGGATCAAAAGTATCTTAGCAATGCTTTTAAGTTTCAACTTTGAAGAACTTCATTTATGTTTATGAAAATAGTGAACGAACCTCAAGTCAGATGTGCTTTCAGATCCCTCCTCAGAATTCATAATGTTAATCCATACTTCCTCATCTATGAATTATTCTTATGATAACATAATCAGCAAGTTCTAGTCCCTCCCCAGATAATGCTCTAAGACTTGCTAGCAGAAGTTTTAGAAGTCATACAAAGGGCTTGAGAAGAGCTCCCTAGTGTGATAAGTTCCTTGAGTTAAAAATTTATGTCCTCATCCTTATAAGTTGTTCAGTTGAGATAGAATTAGATATGTATTCAAATTGACCATTAAGCCTTTTTATATAGGTAGTGCTCATGAGAGGAGATAGTATGAACCTAGATTATTAAGTGTAGTGTGCATTTGAGGGATAGTATGAACTTCAAAGTCATGATTTATAAATAGTAGAACCTTATTATAGTTAGAAGTATGGGTATAGATGAGTAGAGATAAGAAAAGTGAGAATGGCGAATGATAGAAAGTATAGAGGTAAACTTATGCATGTTATAGATTTTGTATTATTATGATATATCCTGATGTGTTAGTTTGGAGGAAGGTAGAGAATAAATTATTAGTGAAGGAAAATTATTGTTTCCTTAAAGTATGAAAAGGGTTATTGATGATAGTTATTATGTTGGAAAAGTATTAGATATTAATGAAGTGTTTGGTGGTTTAGTATCATTAATTTAGGCTTCCAAAAGGAGTTTAGCTGAAACTCATAGAGCTAGGATAGTAATTTAAGTGTATAGAAGGGTAAATAGTAATGATGTGTAGAATGGGGATGTGTTAATGAATTGTAAATAAGATAGGCCATATGATTATGATCGATTATTGTTGTTATGAGATTCTAGTGGACTAGTATTTCTTGATATTTTATTTAACAACTTCCAAGCGAGAATTGTATGTGAAGATGGGTTGTTAAATCAGGTTTAACACTAGACACTAAGTTTGAACAATTGATGGTCATCAAAGTGGATGGAATAATTTCTTGGTTAGTGATGCTAGGAAGTGATCTAGTAGGCTTGAACAGTGTATGCAAGAGTTTGAGTCCGTTTTATGTAATTAAGTATGATGTTGTATGAATGATGAAAAAGTATGCCTAAGGTGATATAGGATTGCATTATTTTCTAAGGTTATTACATGTTTTGAGTGGTTGGTAGTACCGTTGAGTTGCTAAGTGGAAGAAGACTAGTTAGTTGGTATATGGTGTTCTAAATAGCTAAGTTAAGGAGTTTTGATTGATGATGTTGAGCCTTCTTGATATGATCTTAATTCTCATGGATTTTGATATAAGTTTGGAGATGTGATATTATATGATAAGCAGAGTATGAAGGAAGTAGTATGGTTTATTAAGGATGATGATATCTGTGTTAAGTGTTAGAATCTAAGTTTAAGTCCATAAAGATTGAGCAAATAGAAGGAAAAGTTGAAGCTTTTGGTGGTGTGAACACTGGATATGGTGATACCCATGAACATTCTAAGTCAGTAAGTGCTCAATATATTACGTGCTAACAAGTGAGGCTATGGAAAGATAGAGTTGTATCTCGAAAAGAAGTATTAGAAGTGGGTTTTACACTTTCAGGTGTAGTCTTTTAGAGTAAGTTTATTATTTACTTATGTGTATTATTGTGTTCCAGACTCAAAAGTGCAGTGATTGTAGTTCAGTTTAGAGTTTAGTAGGAGCTCCACATACTTAGACTGATGGCTTAAAGCTAAGGGGGAGATGATAGAATGAGTACAAAAGTCAGACTTCCAGATGCTAGTAGTGATGCTAGTGTAGTATAGAAAGTCAGTAAGAGAGGATGATGCTCGACCCATTCTCATCACAGTACGAAGTTTCGTACTTCAGCTATCCCGATATTTACACATGCCATGCATGTCAGTTCCCTGACCATAGCTCATGTTCATGCGTATAATAGAGAGTCATGTACTCTCCCATTTCCTAGTAAAAGGAGTTCTAGTTCATCGAGTAGTTGGAATCACAATCCATAAGTTATGAACTCCAAATTCAGGCCATGCAACTCATGGCTCATGTGCTCTTGTTTTACATCATGTTTAGTTCTATTACTTATGAAATACCCTTAACGATCAACGAAATTCAGAGCTACATTATGTACGTCCTTAGAATTGATCTCTTTAATGAAACCATACCATGAATACTTTATTCCTCAAGCCTCAGTAAGGTGTCAAGTTATGCTTAGTACCCCTTCATGTTTTAGACCCTATATTCTATCAACATTTTGGTGATCTTCCCTCAGGTCAAGATAGTGATGATGAGCAATTATGTGGATGAGAGATAGTAAATATGTTATGTCTGGGAAGATTGTTGTATGCTAGTTTTATGTAAGTCTATAAGTTCGAAAGAATTTTGTGGTGAAGTTTATTTTCTTGTGTATAACTTGGTTAGTTGAGAATGTTTTATGCGTGCCTTATTAAGAATTAGTATATGGAAGTTTCTATTGATAGAGGTATTAGAGAATATGAAAAAGATGCTCTTATTTTAATTTGTTTAAAAGTGCATGCGTGGATATAAAAATAGGCTTGAATGTTATGTTGGTATCTAAGGGGATAAGTATGTTGTGCATTAGAGGATTCCGAGTAGGAGGTTGGATTTAGTTGTTAAGGTGATAAGAAGAAGAATCATCATAGAGTGAGAAGTTATGACAATGCTTGGGGTATTGAATCCGTGGTTCAAGACTTGTTTTATGGTGATGTATGCAGTACCTTGTGATTTCGAGTTAGGCCTGACTGTGATAAAAGGATTTAGTTCAGTTTAGACTTTAGAAAAATGGAGTTATCAATGCCATGTGAGGATTATAGGCTGAATCAAGTGATTATCATATTCAAGGGTATAGTATAGTTAAGGGAGTGTTTTGCAAGTGTTGCTAAGCGTGAAGATAAGAAGTTGCATTGTTTAAGGCCTAGTAAGTCTATCCTAGCTTATAATTTATGGTTCTATGTTCCCTGCTATAGAGTTGTAGCAATATTGTGATTCCTTATTCAGAGGTCTTGTTCAGATCATGCCCAAAATTCTTTACTCCCTAATAGTGTTAAAGTTTCTTAGAAAAACATTGAAGAAATTCTCCATCTGGGTATGAGCATTCAGTATGATTCAGTTAGTGTAGCCAGAAATCCAGTCTAACAGTCAGACAGAGGAATCTCTATAGTTTTTCCATCTTCTGATTTAGTTCGGTATCACTACCTAAAATTTCATGAGTATGGCATTTTCAGTATATGCGTCAGTTTTAGATTCAAATATTGAGTCATGATTCAGTTCATAAGTATCCTGCATATCATCTCAGTCTTTTCCAAGTATTTCAACTGAATCAGTATCATTCGGAGACGAACGATCCCAAAGGGGAGATATTGTAATGCCCTGAGTTTCCTGAAGTTTTCATGTCATAAATATCTCATTGTTTCCTCATGAAATCAGATCCATCCTAAAGTAATGGTTAGTCCTAAGTTTACTTTCTCATTTCAATCTCAGACATATAGCTATTTTTCATGTAAGTTCATGAACTCACAAATCAGTTCAGTAGCCCACTACGTTGGGATTCAATCATACAGTTTATTTTAGTTGTGCATGAAATCTTATAGCCTCAGATCCCTCAGTAATTTCAGCCTAATTAGCCATTTTTGAGGACAAATGTTCCCAAGGGGGAGATATCGTAATACCCCCTAATTTTCCTAGCTTAAATTCGTCCCTAGAACGTTAAGATTTTTCTTCAAAGATGACTACCATTTATTTCATGCAAGTTTTTCAAGATTTTGACTATTCATTGTATGGTAAATTGAATAAGATTTCCATTGATACCAAATTCGCCTAAATTCGATAACCGGATAAGAAGTTATGGCTATTTTAAGTTCCAGTCGTAAAACATCATCATTTGGGCCCTTAGCGCATCGCGGAGAAGCGTAAATCACTATTGCCAATTTCTAGTGAGACCTCGCGATACTGATGCATCGTGCCAGTGTCCAAAATGACAAACATAAAGGGTTCACAATTGTGGCGCATCGCGGAGGGAGCCCATTTTCCGGTCGTCCAATTTCCAGTAAGCCACCGCGATAGTGGCGCGTCGCGGTGGCCACCATATTCGCACAACATTGCACTTTTTAGTTTTATTTAGAGGTTTAAATAGGGAATTTTGGTCCTTCTCCTAGCCCCTAAGCCATCTTAAACAACAAATTAAACCCCTCTAAACCACTTTGCATTAAATTTTCATCTATTTCTCTCAAAGTAAAAAACCCTAGTTTATCAACTTTCTCTCAAGTAACTCAAATTCCTCCATTAATCTTTCAAGGAAATTCAAGATTTAGAATTCCCAAGTCAAGTACTCCCAGAATTCATCTCCAAAGCATCAATAGGAATCCAAGATTCAAGTTTTCATCAAAGATCATCAACTCAAGGTATGTGGGGTTTCAACAAGGACAATCCTTTCATCCTTGTGCCCAAAATTATGTTTTTAAGAAAATTTCTTATGTTTGAGATTGGGTTTATACCCAAAAGTATCTTATTGATGATTTTGAGCATGATATTATTGAATTACGATATTTCACGTTTGTTTTGAGTTAAAGAATGCTTCTTTATGATTTTGAATACCATGAGTATGTTATGAGATATTGATTTTGGATTTTCGATTGAGTTTAAGCATATATTTGTGATTCTTGATTTTAGTATTTTGATATGGTTGAAGTATTTTCAAGAAAATCTATTGTGCATGATGATTTACTATGAAGCTCGTATGGTTTATGTTGGTTAAGAGAACCTCCTTGCTAGTAAGAGAAATACAACTTTTCAGATCAAGTATTTTCTCTAAAGTCTTAAAGCCTAACAGTAAAAGCTTTCCTAACATTTTTAAAGTATCTCCCTAATAGTAAAGACTTAAAAAAAAGATTTATATAAAAATCTTTTTAGATAACTAAGTGTTAAGGTTCACAAGTTTTACTTAGATTATGCCTTAAAAAAGATATTAGCTACAAACTTCATCTTTCAGATTTCAGATTTAAAGAGTGAGTCTTTTCCACAGTTAGACAGTATGATTTAAAGGGAGAACACAAGTACAACTGTTAGACCTAAATGTTATGGGTCACAAGATTTATAAAGTATGTTTTGTTTCTTATTGCTACATATTTCAATATTTCAGATATTTTTGCTTATGTGAGTCATTTACATTAAGCATGCATTGTTTTACAAATTATGATGATGAGAAAATGTTTTACTTATGAATTTCATGTCCATATACTTAGTACATCCTCAAAGTACTAATCCACATATATGTCTATGTGCTACATTGTCTCATAATGTAGGTATCAGCTCAGTTGTAGCACGCATACCATGTTCAGATAGTTTGCAGATTTCAGTTGACAGATGATGAATCCTCCTATTTTGGGGACTTTAGTTAGATGTCAATTGTGTACTTTATTTTCTTATTCATATGTTTTGATTAGTGATAGATGTAGTCGCGTCCCAGCTATCTATAGTCAGTATAGTAGAAGCTTCACAGATGTCAGTTAGAGTCAGTTGTGTATTTTTAGTCCCTCTTTTCAGACTTTATCAGAATGTAAAAGTTGTATCAGTATTGAATTTTTTTCCGGATTCCATCATTATTATGTTTCTGCACAGTAAACTCAGTCATTCTACTTATATTATTCAGTTGCTTATGAGTTATGCCAGTAGAAAGGTTAGCTTGGAACCACTCGTGGTTCTAAGTATCGTGTGACATCTCGAGACAGATTTTCGGGCATTACATATATTCATAAGATTTGAAAAAATAAAATATAGTCACACATAAATATTGATAAAAATTATAATATAAAGTAAATCAACTATTCATAATGTTTGTAATTAAAACAATAACGTCATGAAATACTTGTAAATAATATCAAATAAAAAAATGAGACACAAATAATCACTTGAGTTTTTTTCTAGAAAATTAATCTTGATAATTAGTCCACATGATAGCTCTATGTCATCTCGAATCAACTCCCCCCTTCTAAATTCTTCATTACTTTCCTTAGAATTTGGAGGTTTTTCATGCATAATGTTATCATTCATAAGCTTTGCATCAACTTGAGCGAGTAATTCATCATTTGGATCTACACCTCTTAAATAGTTTGGCAAGATACAACATGCAAATATAATTAAATTTTGAATTTCAATTCCATATGTTGATTCTACTGAACTTGAAATTATAGAAAATCTCTTTTTAAGAACTCCAAATGCCCATTCGATAGCATTATGCAAAGAAGCATGTCGCATATTAATAATTCACAAGAATTTCAAGATGGTTTTCTCGAATACTCTTTCAAGTAATATCGCACTCTCGATAAGTTGTAATAAGCTCACCTCTCAACATGAGTCCAATATCAACAAGGTAGAATTTTTCTAAACATTAAAAAGTAAAAGATTGAATTGTATACTTATTATATATACCTAAATCTAGATAAATATATCTAATATTTTACCTTTTGAAATTTTTAGTGGATCGTGGCTATTTCGTACTTCTTTCATGATTCTTGGCTAAGCGGTTGTACCTTCCCACCCAGCAAACACATGTGAAGTTTAAATCATATGTACATGCAACTAGTACATTTTGAGTTGGATAATCTATCCTCCCACAATATTTTGGTGCTTCACATTGTGAAATTTCAACATGTATATGTATTCCATCAATTGCACCAATACAATCTTGATATTATAACATTAATTAATGCTGGTGTAATATGCCATAAATGACAATAGTTATAGTTGAAACAATAAAATAAACAAAAAAATGAAGAAAATAAGTTAATCTTCTTCTTGGTTGAGTCGCGTATAGCTTGCTCCCCTTAAGTAGAATCAAGCCCACTGTGTCATAATCTACACCGTTCCAATAATATATCTCTTAAATTGTCCCCTCCAGGATACAACAACCCATCAATGATGTACAACTCAATCAACTCCGAATTAGTTGAAGAGTCCAAAGCTCCACCACAAAAAGATCTCCCTTTAACATATTAAAACTCTATTTTGTATGGTGAATATAGTTGTAGACTTAAAAATTTTCTCTTTGTTAACTCTCTCTTTCACTAATATAGTTACTCTCTTTTGTATATTGGATATAGTTGGAAACTTAGAATATTTTCTATGTTGCAACTCTCTCGTTCACTACTACACATAATAATATTTTGTTACACTTATCATTTTTTTCTTAAACTTAGTAAAATATGAAAGACCACCTCTATTTATAGGAGAGGTATTCATCCTTGTACTGAATAGGATGAATGAGGGGTAGTTGTGTGGGTAGATGAATAGTCTTAATGTTACATAATTACATGAAACTAATAAGCATAGAGTTATAAGAACTAATGGTCATATGAGTTAAGAGAACTAATAGTCATCTTTTACCATAATTTATACCCACTAACATATGCACTTAATATATTATTTTAATAATAAAATACATATACACCAATATTCTTCCACTTATTTTAATATTAAAATAAGATAGTATTTTAAGAAATTAGTCAGGGAGACTTGGCACGACCCGAGACTAAACCCTAGTCATAAAACGATTCTTAGAACCACAAGTAATCCTAAGCTAACCCATGCTATTGGCATGATGATTGAACAACTGATTAAAAACATATATAAAAGCTAAATTTACTAAGCGGAAGCATAAGTTATTACAATGCATCACTGTTCAAAGTTTACAACATTGTAATATGAAAGAAACAGGAACTTAAACTACATAAAATGACCCTGACTGACCATCTATGAAACGTCTACTAATACTGACTACAGGTAGTTGGGAGATGAACCTAACCATCCCTAATCAATACATACGAATAAGAAAATAAAATATAAAAATTGCAACTGACTTGAGTCCTTGAAATAAGAGAACTCATCATCTACTGGCTGAATATTGTGATTTGCCTCACTATGATCCTAAGAGTAAGCACCTAAATCTACATAACATGAAAAATATAGGTAGAAGAGGTATGCAATTAGTACTTTGGAATGTACTAAGTATGTGAGATATTCACTAGTCATGAAAATACTTCAAACATACTTTAAAACTAAGGACATAAACTATTTATTGAAATATGCATTTAAAACATGTCTATACGTAAAAGCTCTGATAGTCTGAAAATTCATAGTATAAAAGAAAGTAAAACTAAACTAAGGATCGTGTATGAATACTGGGTCTAAAACTGTAGGGATATGAACTGATGTAATGACCAAGTATAAAAATGTACATAAGGAAGACTGAATAACTGAGGACAAGGTCATGCATAATTTGAAACTTGAAGTGAGGACTGTGTGAGATAATAATGACTACCATACCCCAATTTGAATAAATTTGGGTCCAACCTGTAACCCCAGTTGGAAGGGTGCTAGAACCTTGCTAAGGATACTAACAGTAGCTAGTATGGATCCACTTAACTGATGTCTCGAAGGACTAGGGTGTCATGCTTTATCTAAAAAGGGACCCCCTGGAACCTATGGTGGAGTCGTAGTTCTGGAACTTAGGAATTGCTACTAACGATCTCTGCCTAATTGATAGGGGAGTCGTTATTCCCGTGTTCACTCGTGTTACATATGTCTCCCAACTGAATAAACAAAAACCAGTACTGACCATTATGAATATACTCTGGAAATATCAATATTCGATAATCTAAAGTTCTCAGACATGTAATCCGATATATGCATGAATCCCTAGGTATCCGGTGTTCATAACCCATCAGCTTTGACTAATGCAATTAGAACATGAGGATATTAAGAGTTGATCATAGTGGGAAATTTCATAACTAAGTCCAAAATCATGAACTTACCAACTTACCGAGGTTTCAAAATTGTAAGTATGCAAAAATACTAAATTTCTTGGAAAAATATGGTATGTGAACTAATATAATTGAAATTTGCAAAATCATGTTAAATAGTGCGTAATAATTTTTGTTGGTGTTTTTCCTGACTTTCTTACCATAATTAGGTTTTTATTTAGGTACCATAATTGGGTTTCCTTTTAGGTAAAGGAAAACATATTCTCTATATTTGGCTAATCCTTATTTTTGTAGGAAAAGGTTATAAACTCTATAAATAGAGGCTCCTTTCTTCTAGTTTTGTAGCATTCACAATGGAGTCCTAGGGGTTTGAGAGTTTCGTTTGGGGGGAGACTTTGTGATACACAAGTGTTGCGGGATCACTTATGTGAACTACTTTTCTATTCTGAGTGAATTCTGTGAGGTTGTCTCTCTTGACAGTACTCTCTCTTATATAGTGGATTGCTCATCTCCTTTTGTAGATGTAGGTCAATTGACCAAACCATGTTAAATTCTTGTATCTCTTTTGGTGTATTTCTTGTTTATATTCTTATGTGGCGTCTTCCCAGGTTTGCTTTGCTAGCTTCCGTATGACACCTGATTATTTCGATCCAAACTGTCTTGAAATTGATAAATCTTATATAGCTTGATCATATGCTTGAAATCTTAACTAATATTATGTAAAATATGCTTGGATGTGATAATAGTGTGAATTATATAATATGGGCCTAAGAAACCATGAATAATAATTAAGACATACTTACGAGTCATAAATATATCATGGGGAATTGAATTTAAGCTTGGAGTAACAATTTGGGTAAAACCATAGTTTATGAAGATCATAAAATTTATAAACAAAATCATAATTTTGGAATGAGGATGAAATGAGATCCTCATTTAATACCTATATATACCTGATTACTTTCAATTCTTGTATTGAAGTTTTGAGGATTTGAGCCAGGAAATGAAGAACCCTAATTTATTACTATGGAGGAGTGAAAAATTGCATGTTTCTTGAGTAATTCATGTTTTGTGTTGAGAATGGAGGGTTTGGAGTATTGTTAACTTATATTAAGCCTTAGAATAGCTTAAAGGATGTAGTTAGATGTTAGATGTTCATCCATGGATCCTTACCTTCCATGGATAACCAATAATCATTTTTCAAAATAAAATATTTACGATTTATGATCTCTATGTTTGAATTTAGATTGAATTCATGTTCATGATGTTGTTTTAGTTTTAATCCATGATTTAGATTACAAGTTCCAAGAATTGATTCTAGTATGCATTTAATTACATGATATTCAAGATAAATCCTTCAATTTGCTAGTTGATTGCTGTAACCATGTTTACCCTAAGTGTTTATGATCTAATGAACCAAGTGTGCTTATTATATGTTTGATAAATTGTCTATGAGAATGAAATAATGCCATTCTAGCATGCAAGCATGTATTTTCCATTCATGTACAAGTTAATGCATTAATAGTGTTTGATGAAATGTCTCTATGAATGAATTATGACCAAGTAAACATTGTTATGTTATTCAAGATTATGTTTTTCTTTACTTTTTATGCTATCGAGTTCTGGGGGTACTTAATACCCAACAATTTAGATGTTTACCTAGAGCCAGTGATAGTTACAAAATAGTATCAATCATGTGACCATTAGTAGTACTCTTAGTATGTTGCAGAACTCAGTAGAATTCTGTCAGTTACAGAACTTAGAAAAACTCAGTAATCTCAGTATCAGTCCAGTCCAGTTTAGTATACTCAGTTCAGTGTCTTTTAGTTGGGAGTAAGATTCATCACCGAGTGAACCCAAGGATGGGGGCTCACCTGCCAGCAGAGGGTGTAATCCTTAGAAGAAATCCGTGCATTCCAGAACTACGTAGCCAATGCAGGTTGAGATATCAAACCTGCCAGTTAAGGGTTGATGAGGTGCTCTACCTGCTAGTACAGGGCACTACCATTCTCGTTTAGGCAACCTGCCAGTAGAGAGTCACTCTTCATCTTGTCTTTACCCGTGGCACGGTACTGACACCCTTCCAATTAAGGTTATAGATTGGACCCTTATTAGTTCAAATTGGGGGCATGTCGGTTAGATGATTACCTCCCACAATTTTAATTTTGATCTTAGCCTTAAAATAAAATTCTGTTTAGTTCTACAGAATTAGGATTGTCAGATACAGTCACTCAGTTAACAGTAATTAGATTATCAGTGATCCCAGATTATCAGTATATTAAGTTATTAGATTCAGTTCTAGTATACTTAGTCCTAGTATGTACAGTATGTTCAGTAGTTATATATCCTCCATGTATGTTAATCCAACTCTTACATATTATTCAGATAGTTATTATTCATGCATATGAACCCATGTATTCAGTCTTACCTCATTTAGAATACCATTACATTCCCACGTACTAATCGCATACCTATTTCTTACGCTATGATATTTCGTATCATAGGTACGGATGCTCAGGTTCCTGATCGCGCTTAGCTAGATTCAGCCAGCAGTACCAAATTTAGCAGTGAGTCCTCATCTATTGAGGATATTCTTTTATTTTAGTACTTCAGCTTAGCAGTATTTTAGTAGATAAAGTTAGTTGGGGGATTATCCCATTAACTCCATTTTTAGACAAATTCAGTTAGAGGCTTTTTAGACTAGATTCAGAGAGTATTTTAGATTCAAATATTATTATTCATTATCAGGATTTAAGATGTTTTGAACCTTATGGCATTTCATCTTGTTATTCTGCATTTATTTCAGTATTATTTGTTCAGTGCTCACAATCGATATTATTCATGGGTTAGCTTGTGGTACTTCAGGGTCGTAAGCATCGTGTGGTGACTAGGGGGTAGTCTCGAGTCATTACAAACTTGGTATCAGAACCTAAGGTTCAACAGTGTCCTAGGGAGTCTGAAAAGCCGCATCGTGTAGAGTCTTGTGCATGGGTGTGTAGCATGCCACGCTTATGGACAAGAGGCTATGAGATGTTTTAGGAAAAGTTTCCCTTCTTTCAGTATTCATGTCGTGCGAGTGAGCATGAGCTCAAGTTAATATCTTAGTCTAATCTACTTCTTCCTTTCATTGATAGAATATGCCTCCCAAAAGTACTAATGAAAGAAGAACCAGAAACTAGTCAGCTGCTCAACCCATTCAGGCAGATCCCCTAGACGAACATGTATCTCACACAGAATTCATAGCTACATTCACTACTCTAGCCAATTCAATCATAGCTTAGAATGAATGGCCAACTATTTTTTTGGCCAACCCAGTGGCCAATACTGCTGCAACCAGAATTCGGGACTTTACCCGAATAAATCCTCCTTCCTTTATGGGATCTAAGTCAGAAGAAGATCTATAGGAGTTCCTCGATTAGGTTCAGAATGTCACAAATATCATGAGAGTGACTTCCAGTGAGAGTGATGAGTTAGCCGCTTATCAACTACAAGATGTAGCCCATACGTGGTTTATACAGTGAAAGGTAGACAGGGGTATAGATGCAGAACCCATAGAGTGGGAAGAGTTTGCTACTGCCTTCCTAGAAAGATTCTTTCCCTTAGAGCTGAGAGAAGTCAAAGTATTAGAGTTCATCAATCTCAGACAAGATAGTATGAGCATAAAAGAGTATTCCCTCAAGTTTACTCAATTATCCAGGTATGATCCCCATATAGTAGCAGATAATAGGTCCAGAATGAGCAAGTTTCTAGCTGGGGTATCAAATAGTATGGTTAAGGAGTACAGAACGATGATGTTGATTAAGGAGATATACATATCTAGATTTATGCTCCATGCTCAATAGATTAAGGAGTAGAAGCTTATGAGAAAGAGAGAGAGAATAAGAGGGATAGAAAAGGTAGCTTTAATTTCAGTCAGCCTAAGTCAGAAGACGGTAACCATTCCCAGTTTTATCTAAAGTCTTCAGTTCAGCTCTGTCCTCAGCCAGTGCTCTAGTCCCTAAGTTCAGGAATGACAATTATGATGGGGCACTAGGCTCCAAAACCTAGGGTAGTGTAAACAATGGTCATACTAATCTATTTTACGAAGAGTGCGGTAAGAATCATAAGGGTGTGTGCAGAGCTGGCAGTGATATTTATTTTAGGTGTGGTAAACCGAGCCACAGAGTCAGAGATTGTCCTCATTCAGGTTCTCAGGGTCAGTATAGTCATCCTTCAGCCCAGTCAGGTCGCCCGAATCAACAATGTGCCATTTTTAGTGCCACCACTGGGCAATACCTAAACATGTTTTACGCACTTCAGTCTAGACAATATCAGGAAATTTTTCCTGATATGGTCACTAGTATGTTACAGATCTTCCATTTATATATTTATGCCTCAGTTTTAGATATCAGATATTTAGTCATGATTTTATTCATGGGTGCCCCGTGCATCATCTCATTCTTTTCCTTAGTATCTCAGTCAAGTCAGCATTCTCAAGGGACATAGTATCCCAAGGGGGAGATGCAGTATAATCCCTAAGCTATCATAATCTAAACCTTCCATTTTCTCTTCACATATCGAATCCAATTGAAGTAATGGGTCCTCATAGTTGACCCTCAAGTCCCAATCTCAGCAGTATGACCATCCCCCTATCATGATGAGTATCTAAGGAATCAGTTTAGTGTATGTATCATAATTCAGACTTAGTCATGTCCTTATGTTCCCGTTCATGCATATTCAGTTACGTATGCATTAATACATTCAGACATGTACTCATGCATCAGAAATGGATGTACAATATGTAAACTCAGCTTATCAGTATCTTCAGTCATGTATCTCATGCATCAGATATACACGTTCAGAATTTAAGTTTAGTCTATCAGAGCAGTCATGTAATCATGCTTCAGTTGTACACGTCTAGTTCAGTATGTAAGATTCAGTCTGCCAGTATTCTTTCAGCTTAACTAGCCACATTTGAGAATGAATGTTCCTAGGGGGAGATATTGTAATACCCCGTATTTCCCTATCCTAGATTAACCCTTAGTACATGGGTTATCCTAAATAAAAATTTTAAAATACTCAGTAATTTTCAGATTAGAGCCTGCCATTGCTTAGGAAATTCAATTAACTTTCCAACGATATAAAATTTACCCAAATCCGACAACCGAATAAGAAGTTATGGTAATTTTAATCTCCAGTCGTTAAACATCGTCATTCAGGACAGTAGCACACCGCGGAGAGTGTTAAAATAACAATTGTCAATTTTCAGTGCTTCTCCATGATATTGGCACGTCGCGCCATAGTTCCAGTTCACAATTGTCAATTTCTAGTGTACTAATGCGATTCTACCGCGTTGTGGTGCACTTTTCATTAACAAATAAAGTAGCAATGTGATACCACCGCATTGCGCCACCATGCAATTTCCCAGTTGTCATTTTCCAGTGGCCTAGAACGATAGTGGCGTGTCGTTTTAGGGGTCCAAATCAAAAAAATTTCATGAAAACTTAAAGTTGCGCCTAGGGTTAAAACAATCCTTTTTCATGATTTTATTCCGCCCAGATGTGGGATTTAAGCCTTAAAAACATTTAAATCCTTCATTATTAACTTTTTTTCAAAATCAAAAGATAATTCTCTCTCAAGAAAGTAAACCCTAGCTCTCAAGAATCAAGGTCAATCCCAAGAATTTCTTCAAGAACTTCAAGAATCTCTCAAATTAATGTATGTTAGATGTTCATCCATGTATCCTTACCTTACATGGAGCCAAAGAATCTTTTTTCAAAATACAAGATTTATGATTTATGATCTCCATGTTTGAATTTAGATGGAATTCATGTTCATGATATTGTTTGAGTTTTAATCCATGATTTAGATTACAATTTCCAAGAATTGATTCTAGTATGCATTGAATTACATGATATTCATGATAAACTCTTCAATTTGCAAGTTGATTGTTGTAACCATGTTAGCCCTAAGTGGGTATGATCTAATGAACCAAGTATGCTTCTTATTTGTTTGATAAATTGCCTATGAGAATAAAATAATGTCATTCTAGCATGCTAACACGTATTCCCCTTTCATGTACATGTTAATGCATTAAAGTGTTTGATGAAATGTCTCTATGAATGAATTATGACCAAGTGAAAATTGTTATGTTATTCAAGATTATGTTTTTCTTTACTTTTCATGCTATCGAGTCTGGGGGTATTTAATACCCGATAATTTAGATGGTTACCTAGAGCCAGTGACAGTTACAGAATAGTATCAGTCATTTCACGATTAGTAGTACTCTCAGTCCATTATAGAACTCAGTAGAATTCAGTCAGTTACAGAACTTAGGAAAACTCAGTAATCTCTGTATCATTCTAGTCCAGTTTAGTATACTCAGTTCAGTGTCTTTCAGTTGGGAGTAAGATTCAGCACCGAGTGAACCCAAGAATGGGGGCTCACCTACCAGCAGAGGGTGTAATACTTAGAAGCAATGCTTGAGTTTCAGAATGATGTAGCAAGCGTAGGTTGAGACATCAAACCTTCTAGTTGATGGTTGATAAGGTGCTCTACTGCCAGTAGAGGGTACCACCGTTCTCATTTAGGGAACCTGTCAGTAGAGGGTCACTCTTCAGCTTGTCTTCACTTGTGGAACGGTACTGACACCCTTATAATTAGGGTTATAGATTGGACCCCTATTAGTTCAGATTGGGGGCATGTCGGTTAGATGATTACCTCCCACAATTTTAGTTTTGGTCTCAGTCTTTATAATAAAACTCAGTCCAGTTCTATAGCATCAGAACTGTCAGATACAGTCACTCAGTTAACAATTATTTAGATTATCAGTGATCCCAAATTATTTGTATATTCAGCTATCGGTTATTAGATTCAGTTCCAGTATATTCAATCCCAATATGCATAGTATGTTCAGTAGTTACAGATCCTCCATGTATGCTAATCCAGCTCTTGCATATCATTCAGTTAGTTATTATTCATGCATATGAACCCATGCACTCAGCCTTACCTCATTTAGCATACCAGTACATTGCCACTTACTGATTGTATACCCATTTTTTGCACAAAGATGTTTCATATCATAGGTTGGACGCTCAGGTTCCTGATCGTGCTTAGCCAGATTCAGCTAGAAGTAGCAGATTTAGCAATGAGTCCTCAGTTATCGAGGATATGCTTTTATTTTAGTACTTTAGCTAAGCAGTATTTTAGTAGATAAAGTTAGTTTGGGGATTGTCCCATCAACTCCACTTTTAGATAGATTCAGTTAGAGACTTTTTAGACTAGATTCAGACAGTATTTTAGATTCAGATGTTATTATTCATTATTAGTATTTTAGATGTTTTCAACCATATGTCATTTTAGCCTATTATTCTGTATTTATTTTAGTATTATTTATTCAGTGCTCACTGCCGATATCATTTATGGGTTAGATTGTGGTCCTTCGGGGTCGTAAGCACCGTGTAATGACTAGGGGGTATTCTCAGTTCATTATAAAATTCCTTAAAAATCATCTAGAAAACTCCCAGAAGCAGTCCTGATGACTTTGGTTATGACTCGTAGGGTTTAGCCACGAGTCATGTCTTAAGTCGTAGTCAGGGACCGATATTCGTCCCTTGCTGAGTGTAATACCCTAACTTAGGAAGGAGTCCCACATCGGCAAAACACAGAAGGGATGCTGGGTATATAAGTAAGAAAACCTTGCTCCCTAGTAATGCATTTTAAAGCTGTGTGGGCTGGGCCCAGAGCGGACAGTATCACTAATGGGTTGGGGAGTTACAGGGGTCTCTCGAGCCTTCATGGTTCGGGATGCCCATCATTGCCAGGAACTTGGTTCAGGTCATGACACTGACCTGGTAACAACTCCCTCCTAATGAACATTCTTTCTGATAATGAGTCATTTTCAGGGTTGTTATTAGTGTGCAACTTTGTTAGTGCTTCAGTAATTTAGCCATAATGTTTCACCCTGATATCAAATTAAGGCAAAATTGGCAGCGTTGGAAAGATAATTCAATTATATATTTGTTTGTGGGTCTTGATCTCAATAAGTCTTGGTAATACAAAAGTTATGATCATTTGAATCTTACTATAGTTATACTCTTCACAAAAATCTAATCGCTAAGGGATGTTTTGAATTATTTATAAGCTATGAGCTATTTGAGGACTTAATATATGTCTAATTCACTTATCAAACTTCCAAAAAAGAGATTTGATTTTGTATTAAGTTAAAGCATGATTCTAATATTGGCTTGGATTTTTGGAGTGTTACAAGACTACTATGCATAATGAATGTGTGTTCTGCATTGAACCTCCACTTAGTAAGATAGTAATCTTTAGTCCAGTATCAGTGGTGGTCTTAGACTTGAACTATGACTGCTTAAAGAAAATAAAGTATTACTTCCAATACATAATAGTCAAGGTGTTGACGTAATCTTCAATAGCCAACACATTACGGCCTCGTGCTATCCCAATTTTCATAAGTGTTTGAAAATAAGCTCAATTATCATTAGAAGCGACCTACTTCCACACTCGCATAGATAAAATCTGTCAAGGGTGGTCCTGTAATTTTAACACCCCTATTATACGTGATACAAAATTTTATTCAAGAGTTCTTCGTCTCAACCTCCATAAATTATTACAGAAAATGAACTCACACCATAGGGAGGGATAAAACAATAGCACATTCACAAAAAGTCATCATATGATTTATTTTTTCCATTAAACTTGGTTATAGTACCTCTAGTCCCAGGTTGGGTTTCCTCATATATGACTCGGATTTTTTAGCTTTAATTCTTTCCCCCTCGATGTGTTTCAACCCTTTTATTTTGTCAAGACCCTGTTTAGTTCATCTGCAAGATTATCACAAATTTAACATAATTCATATTTTGATACCATTTGTCAAATATTATATTACAATATTATTTTCTCCTCATTGGTATGATTTTACTGTTACAATGATAACTTCAAACTCTACAAAAAATATTAGTGTTATCACAATAACTCAAAACTAGAGAAATCATTTTTCAAAATAAAGTAATTGATCAATTTACTTTTTCACAGTTGAAACTAAAATAATTAGTTCAACCTCCATAGCAGAGTTAACAATTAATAATTTTTTTGCCATTTCAACAAATAACACCAAGTTTTTTTCATTGCATCAAAAATACTTTAACAGAATATTTTTCTTTATAAAACAAGCCCCAGCTTTCGTACCAAGTAAATATACCTAGATTTCTTATATCCTCTAAGTGTGTTTATGCATACACATTATCATGCCAAGTGCAATAAGTTACACATCTCATACCTTTTTTATTTATTAAGCTAGCAAACTGCTTTATTTATTTATCACACCACTTTCACATATTTGAATCAAAAGGAGTTACATGACTCTTACAATCAATAAAATTATATTTCATAATTTTTCATCGCAATGTGACTTTTCAAGAAACATATTATCACGTGATAAGGTATTTCTTTCATTCTAAGAATAAGATTTATCTCACCCAATATTTCATGTCAAAATGGCTACTCAAATTTTTTTCATTTCTCTGATAATATGCATGTTAGAGCCAAAGACATCAACTCATATATTAGTAGTAGTATCTGATTTGTTCCAACACTAATATATGCACTTGTAACACTTTTTTTAAACACATTTTCAAAAGTGTAAACATCACATTTTTCATGATGATATTTTTTCTCACTTAACATATTTCTCATTTCATTAGCCCTCACTATCAAGAATTTGAATACACTTTATGTTCATGAAAAGTAGTATCACTTTATTCATTAAAAATTTTAGGTAAAAGGGTTTTTATCTATCTTCCACAAGAAAAAAAAGTTTTTTATCTTTCCTTCGCTTGAGTTAAGTACGTAAAAAATACTTTACTCTTCATTTCTTAAAGAGACTAGTGACATTGAGATATTGAGATCTCCCATCTTGATATCAATAATTTTTCAAAACTATAACAAAACATGAATCTCCTTAAAATTGTTGGGGTAGTATGCCACAAATTACAATAATTACAGTTGAAATAATAAAATAAACAAAAAATAAAGAAATTAAGTTAATCTTTTTCTTCGCTAAGACGCGGATATCCCGCTCTTTTTAAGGGGATTCAAACCCACTGTGGCATAATCTACACCGATCCAGTAGTATGTCTCTTGACTTGTTCCCTTTAGGATACAACAGCTCATCAATGATGTACAACTTAAGTAACTCCAAATTAGTTGAAGAGTCCAAAGCTCCACTACAAAAACACCTTCCTTCTACATATTAAAACCCTCTTTTTTATAGTGAATATAGTGCAGACTTAGAAATTTTCTCTGTTTCAACTCTCTCTTTCACTAACATAATTACTCTCTTTTATATAGTGAATATAGTTGAAGACTTAGAATATTTTATATGTCTCAACTCTCACTACTACATATAATAATATTTTTCCACACTTATCATCTTTTTCTTATACTTAGAAAAATATGCAAGACCACCTCTATATATAGGAGAGGTATTCATCCTTGTACTGAATATGATGAATGGGGGGTAGTAATGTGGGTAGATGAATAGTCTTGGTGTTACATAAGTTACATGAAACTAATGACAATGGAGTTACAAGAACTAATGGTTATATGAGTTGCAAGAACTAATAGTCGTCTTTTACCATAATTTATACCCACTAACAGATGCACTTAATATATTATTTTAATATAAAATGCATATACACCAATAATTAACAATGTAAACATTCTCGATATCAACTTAAATTTAAATAATGTTAAATTATATTTACCTTAAAATATGGTATAATCTTTAATTGCTAGCAATTTCAAAATGAATATTTGAGCCATTAAGTTGTTTAATAAATTTTTCATATAATCCCAAGATAGCACTACTAAAAATACTGTAAAAGGGGACCTAAAAAAGAGATCTCATGAGGTCTATTATCCTAAAAAAGAGATTTCAAAAGTGGCCTCAATGAATGATCTCTAAAACATAGGTCGCTTCGGTAAGAGACCTCATGAGGTCACCAAAAAACAACCTCACGAGGCCACTTAGGTTATTTTTGGAGTTTCAAGAAGATACCTCATGAGGTCCATAAACTTCTTTTTCACTATTATTATTATTATTAATTTATTAAATGAGACCTCACAAGGTCTCTATTTGATTTTATTTTTTTATTTTTTAATAAAAGGCACTTCATCATCAAGTTACTATTATTTCTTAATTTTTTATTATAAATAATTTATTTAAAACATAAGAGACCTGTTACAGTCTTTTATTTGAGCATGTGGAAAATGAAATTGTGAAAAAGAGACCTCATGAGGTCGCTTTTGTGCATTTTCTAGAAAATAAAAATGCGAAATAACAACCTCATGAGGTCTCTTTTCTGTAAAAGAAACTGGTGGCAATAAGAACTTTTACAAATACCTGTCATTTTAATTTAGTTCAATAATATATACAATTTAATCAATTAAATCAAGCTCCAAGAGCTCCCAACAATCAATCAAACTATAACACACATAAGTACTAAATATTATCCAATGAACACTAAATAAAAATCAAATTTAAATACCTTGAAATTGAACGAAAAAGTTATAGAAGTCGTAAGTTATTTATACAATACTATTGTTCAGACTACTTTAACATTTTCATGCATACAAAAAATACTTAATAATTCAAATAAACCACCATAAAGAACAACGTGGTGGTGTATTGTCCACATGATAATTCTCATCATCTTCATCATTGTTGAGCACCTCAGTCACACCTTTTTTTAACCATATACTCCATGTGAAATAAGTAGAGACTGGGGCGGTCGAGGAGAGCGAACTACATCACCGGGACAAAGAGAAATCCTCCCCAAAGTAAGTAATATATTGAATCAGGCAATCATTCCTACATATTGTATGTCCCTTTGCCTTTATCTAGCCTGCGGGGCCTTAGCTTTGCTAGATAGCCAAGCTACATGCTGCTTCAAAGCCAAAATCATCTCCCTTGACTCATCATTCTAGGAAACTACCAACGCCTTCTAGTTCCAAATAAATTTTACAAAAGGTTCGACGGGGAAAGTCATAAGAATATCCCATACCTACTCAATCCACCAACTGAATCTAATTATATTCTCTCATTGTGCTCTTACCTAAGTGGCAGGTCTCGACTATCTTCTAGCAGAGTTTGGCAAAAATCCTCTATGGCTAACAGATATCAATTTTGAATTTAATGATAATAATAATATAATATAAATCAATTACTAGAAAAAAATAAAGACTTACATAGGTTATCTTAGCTCGAGGGTCAACCCAAACATTAGGATCTCTAAGGGTTTTTTTCTTCCTTATGTGTGTAGACTTAAATGCCTCAGCCTGAGTTATTGGTCTTCAAAGTTTCTTTTAGAGAAAAAAAAATTAATTGAATTTTAATTACTACGAAATAATGGTTACAAAAAACTGTCTGAAACATAAAAAATATTGCATGTATATTGACTAAAGTTGATCAGAAAAACTTGATGCACCTGCAACATCTCAATTTCACGTGAAACTATTTCACTGGGAAATTCCTATTAATTGGAATTATTGTACAAAAATTACAATACTTTCCCTAGAGTCTAATGGTCTTCTTAGGATAATACTTGATCAGCTCAGTTCATTATCAAAATTGATTTACTTAGGCTTGGAATAAATAATTTCGTGTTTGGACTTCCATGTTGGATAGGAAATTTTTCGTCGCTTTGTAGTCTTTTGAGTTTCATTTGATACCTTTGTATATATGAGTTCCAAATAGTAGTCACTAACACAGGGAGATCTTTTGATTATTAAATATATATATATATATATATGGGTAAATAAATTGTTATCTCAATAGTAAAATGATAAGCTCTATAAAGTGCACCGATTCATTAAAGCATCTCATGTTAATTAGCCCAGAATAATTAGTTGTCTGGAGATAAGGTATCACTAAGCAGTCACAACTCAATTAAAATTGCCAAAATCACATGAATTACCTACTAATTTTCTCCTTACATTCCCCTAACTATGAGCTCCACTCATATGTAAAGAGCCATCCTTATTGGATGCTCTATCTTTCTTGTTAATCTCACTAATCTACTTGAACCTCAACTCGGTCGCCCAATAGTCAACTAACTTTTGCCAATTTTTAGATAGAATCCACCTAGGCCTCTTGTTATTTACACGAGCTTTCGATTGCAATCCAACAAGTATGTGCCCAAATTTTAACTTGAAGTTTGTAGTAATTAGGACTTCATGTTCTTGATGTCAAAAACACTTTTTCTATAATGACTAGATAAACTAATATAAATTAATTCACTAATGCAGTAAAACAACATGAACTTCTATCAAATTAATTGATTCTAAAATGTTATTTATGTAAAAGCTTAACCTAACATTGATTGTTGATTCATACCAGCTCGTAAGCAGAACTTAGCAAAAACTATATAGAGAAGCTTGGTAAAAGCTACAATGTATGCAACGAGGTTCAGGAAAGTTGCTTTCCTTTTAAGGAGAGAAACTGCTTCCTCAGTGCAAGCAAAAGTAACTGTGAATATATATAAGAGAGACGAGAATTAAAATATTCTAGGAACTATCTTAAAGGCAAAAAAAATTCCAGTTGATTGTTTTGGTTATTGACTAACTGGAGCAGGCATAGTTTTATATTTGAGAAAATCACTACAAGTCTTGCTGAGTCACTTCTCATGGAAGTAAATACAATGGAAAAGGTGGTAGGATATTGTGGGAAATAATTATAATGGAAAGATCGCTCAAAAGTAATCATTATTAACACCTAATTTTTGTTTTCCACAACAGGATTTAATCTTGAGTTGCCTCAATTTTAAATAAAGTCAAAATATTTACATTGTCCGAATAAAAACCTTCTGAAATATTCATTTGGGTCTATTTTGTTAGTTAAGTAACAATTATACATTTTTGTATTCATGTATACAATACTGTATAATTTTGTTACTTAATAAATCGGCTTTTAATTCATCCTAAAAATTAATTTAAATAGGATGTGTTTTGATTTCAAATTTGAATTGTTCTTAAAACTAAATTATTCAACAAATATCTGTTTGATTTTATCAAACCAAGATACTCAAGATTGATATCGATCATTAATTTGTTTCAATCTTTGATCAATTTAGTTGATTTATTAATTTTAGAGATAATTAAAATCAAATTAACCACAATTGCAATACAATGGGCTAATTGATATCCAATTTGGTTAAAATTTAAATAAACTCAATTGAATTTTTAATCTAATGTGACTACTTTTTAAATTACTTAATTCGACCCTACCCCTTAACCAGTCCAGCCCAAAACAAATAATTTGGACTAGTTCTCATTCTTTTCTCCTTAATCCTGATTCCAACCACCATCAGCAATAACCCAATAACAATACGTGATAACAACAGTAGCCAACAACAACCATAACAACAACTTTCAACAACATCATACAATAGCAGTTGTACTGTAATACCTCGAGAAATTTTTCGTTGAAATTTTGTGCGTAAACATGTTGGGTTCTATCTTCTAGAATGAATTATAAATTTTTCATGTGGAATGTATTAGATTATGACCCACCATTGCATAGATTATCGAATAAGCTTTCCAACGATATGTGGATCATCCAAAACGGACACCCGAGCGATGAGTTATGAACATTCCGATTGAACCGTGAATAGTAGTGAACAATAAAACTTGCAGGAAAAAGTACTGAGGCCTGGCGTATTTTTTCTCCAAATTTAAATGATCATAACTCCTTGTACATAATAATCTGGGTGATCTACTATATATCAATGGAAAGCTCTGCGAGTCCTCTTTCTAATGAAATTGGTTTAATCCAATTTGTCTATCGGAGTAAAAAGTTATGGTCGATCTACTTCAGCCTATCAAAAACAAAATTTTGGGTCAACTTTAAATGATCATAACTCCTCGTACACAATGATATGGGTGAGATACTATATATCAACGGAAAGATATGAGAGTCCTATTTCTAATGAAATTAGTTTTATCCTATTTGGATATCGGAGAAAAACGTTATGGTTGATCTACTTCAGACTATCAAAACACTCCATCAAAGGATAGATTCGAGAATTATTTGATTTTTAGGGGCGTTTTGGTCATTCCCCCTCACCCAAAATCCATCCAAGTCCTATATTAAAGCCTATTAGAAGCATTATATATTATATTTCATCAAATTCCCTCAAAAAGAAAACCCTAAGATCCTACATCTAACTTCAACAACCTCCAAAGTTCACCATTAATTCTGCAAATTTGTTCAAAATTCCAAGTTCATAATTCAAGAACTCCAAGAACCATCATTCAAAGACACGATTAACATCTCAAAAATGAGTATCTACCTAAAGTTTATCATTCAAGGTATATGGGATTTTTCAATAAGAACTCTCTTTCGTTCTTGTGCCCACAAGTAATTTTCTTTACAAAGGCATGATTTTTATTTGATTTTTACAAATTTGAAGCATGAACCCATATCTTATGATAATTATTATGAAATCTTGATGTTTATGATTTTGAAAGATGAATTTACATGTGTGGAGATATAAAGCATGAATCTTGAACGATATGTATCATGATTTTGATATTTAGGTTGTGAATCCCCATTGGAAATTGTGTTTTTTTTAGAAAGTGTGTGTTATAAGCATGTTGATGTTGAATATTTGAGATATTTTGAATGATTTGACCTTTTGGTCTTAATGGAGTTGTTTTAAACTTGAGTGTGAAATAAATCCACAACGTGGTTGATTTTGATAGATGGGAAGCATGATGGCTCCCAATGTATATTTATATATTACTGAAATTATTTTGTTGTGGATGACAAATTATATTATTGATGAACTGAAAGTGATTGACAAATTATATGATGACTCACATGTGTTATTGTACTTATTTCATCCTCTCATGATTATGATGATTTTCTTCGGGCTATATGAGTCTTTCATACATCCTGCATATTTCTTATAAAAATTTATGATGATGATGTTTATACAACTGCATACACCCCCATATACTCGGTTTCTTTCTATGGTACTGACCCACATCTTCTGATGTGGGTTGCATTTTCTCAGAATGTAGGTTTAGGTGCTCGGTTCCAGGTTCGACAGTGATTCCTTGGACACGCTATTTTACATTCTCTATCATGGTGAGTCCTCATATTCTGAGGATATGATGTCTGATGTTGGTTTCACGGAATTATTTACATGTGATAACTGAGTATGAGTTAGTTAGGGCATGTCTCGACTAGTATAGATGTTGGGAGTTGACTAATAAGTCATATTTTGTTATCTTTCTGAAATTCTTTTATTCTTGGATGATGATTACTCTGTTGATATTTGATGATTATTTATGGAAACCCCATTGATTTGTGTTGAACTGAATGAAAATGGGTCAAAGAGTTAGCTTAGGGCTACTCATAGCCTCAAGCACCGTGTGATGCTCCGAGACCCATTTTTTGGAGCGTTATAAACTTGGTATCAGAGCCTAAGATTTTAAGGTATCCTAGGGAGTCTGACAAGCCGTGTTAAGTAGAGTCTTGATCATCGGTGTGTAGCGCGCCACATCTATGAGCAAAAGACTACAAGACGTTTTAGGAAAAAGTATGATTCTTTCTTTCAGAAGTCTATCGTGTTAAAGTGTCTCTCTCTGCTGTTGATTCGTGCTCTCCTCTTTCTTCTTCCGAGGGTATTAAATTTAATCCCCAAAAGACCGAAGCTGTTAGAAATTAGCCTAGACCTATTTCTCTGACTGATATCCAAAGTTTTTTGGGTTTAGCTGGCTATTACCTTCATTGTTGAGGGTTTCTCCTCTATAGTGTCTCCTATGACTCGGTTGACCCAAAAGAAAGTGAAGTTCTTATGGTCCGAATCTTGTGAGAAGAGTTTTTAGGAGTTAAAGACTAGACTCACTTCAGCCCCTGTTTTGACTTTGCCTGATGGTGTTGATGGTTTTGTGGTGTACTGTGATGCTTCGAGAGTTGGGTTGGGTTGCATATTGATGCAGAAGGGTAAGGTGATAACTTATGCTTCTAGACAGTTGAAACCCCATGAGAAAATTACCCCACCCATGACCTTGAGTTAGCTGCTGTTGTGTTTGCTTTGAAAATTTGGAGACACTATTTGTATGGTGTCCATGTTGATGTTTTCACTGATCATAAGAGTCTGCAGTATGTGTTTACCCAGAGAGAATTGAATCTTAGGCAGAGACAATGGTTAGAATTATTAAAGGACTATGATATGAGTGTGCTGTACCATTCGAGCAAGGCCAATGTTGTGGCAGATGCCCTAAGTAGAGTGTCCATGGGTAGTGTTTCGTATGTGGTAGAAGGTAAGAAAGAGTTGGTTTGTGATGTACATCGTTTGGCTAGATTGAGGGTTAGGTTGTTTGACGCTGCTGAAGGTAGTATAGGGGTTCAGAGTAGTTCCAAATCCTCCTTGGTTTCGGAAGTGAAGGAAAAGCAATACTTAGATGCTAGTTTGGTCAAACTGAAGGAGTCAGTCAAGGACCAAAAAAGTAGAGGTTTTCTCCTAAGGGGGAGATGGTGTGTTGAGATTGTAGGGTAGATTGTGTATCTCGAATGTTGATGATCTGAGACAGAGGATTATGGCTGAAGTGCATGAGGCGCGATATTCTATTCATCCTGGTGCCCCCAAGATGTACCGATCCAAGTACCCGCACCTATTTTCCGCGAACTCTGATCAAGCCAAAGGTACCGTTCTTTCCTAAATCATGCACTTTTGATAAAAGTTGTAGCAGTTCAGCTGTCATTTATTATGTGTTCAGCTATAGTTTCTTGAATTTATGCATTCTATGTTGCATTTGGAGTGACAAACAATGAGGTGATGAGTCTAACGAATGGTTTTAGATGTATGCTCTATTCCCTATCTAATCTTGGCATGTCTAGCGTTATTCGAGGATGAATGTTTTCAAGGGGGATGATGTAATACCCTGGGAAATTTTTCGTTGAAATTTTGTGCGGAAACGTGTTGGGTTATATCTTCTAGAATAAATTATAAATTTTCTGTGCAAAATATCTTAGATTATGACCCACCATTGTGTACAGTATCGAATAAGATTTCCAACAATATGTGGATCATCCAAAACGGACACCCAAGCGACGAGTTATGAACATTCCAATCGAACCGTGAATAGTAGTGAATAGTAAAAGATGCAGGAAAACATACTGAGGCTTGGCGTATTTTTGCTCCAACTTTAAACGATCATAACTCCTTATACATAATGATCTAGGTGATCTACTATATATCAACGGAAATCTCTGCGAGTCCTCTTTCCAATGAAATTGGTCTCATCCAATATGTCTATCGGAGCAAAAAGTTATGGTCGATCAACTTCAGCCTATCAAAAGCAAATTTTTGGGTCAACTTAAAATGATTGTAACTTCTCGTACACAATGATCTGGGTGAGATACTATATATCAACGAAAATATATGAGAGTCCTTTTTCTAATGAAATTAGTTTCATCCAATTTGGATATCGGAGAAAAAAGTTATGGTTGATCTACTTCAGACTATCAAAACAGTCCACTAAAGAACAGATTTGAGAATTATTTGGGCGTTTTGGTCATTCTCCCTCACCCAAAATCCATCCAAACCCTATATTAAAGCCTATTAGAAGCATTATATATTATATTTCATCAAATTCCCTAAAAAAAAAACCCTAAGCTCCTACATCCAACTTCAAGAACCTCCAAAGTTCACTATTAATTCTGCAAATTTATTCAAGATTCCAAGTTCCTAGTTCAAGAACTCCAAGAACCATCATTCAAAGGCACGATTAATATCTCAAAAATGAGTATCTATCTAAAGTTCATCATTCCAGGTATATGGGATTTTTCAATAAGAACTCTCTTTCATTCTTGTGCCCAAGAGTAATTTTCTTTACAAAGGCATGATTTTTATTTGAATTTTACGAATTTGAAGCATGAACCCATATCTTATGGTGATTATTATGAAATCTTGATGTTTATGATTTTGAAAGATGAATTTACATGTGTGGAGATACAAAGCATGAATCTTGAACGAAAGTTATCATGATTTTGATATTTGGGCCGTGAATCCCCATTGGAAATTGTGTTTTTTTAGAAAGTGTGTATTATAAGCACGTTGATTTTGAATATTTGAGATATTTTGAATGATTTGACCTTGTGGTCTTAATGGAGTTGTTTTGAACTTGAGTGTGAAAGAAATCCACAACATGGTTGATTTTGATAGATGGGAAGCATGATGGCTCCCGATGTATATTTATATATTACTAAAATTGTTTTATTGTGGATTGTCTTTGAAATGATCTGAGCTAAGTCTGGGAGAAATCTTTACCACCGAGTGGGAGGTATAAAGCGACCTTACTTCCCTAGAACTACGTGCCCCCACAGGGGTGAGCCTGAGGATGATTTATATAGTGATCACTAGTTTGTGTGGATTTGATATCAATAGTCCTACTCTGATGGCAAGGATAGGACGACTCTCCCCACGTGGGTTGTACGTTGGACTCCATGTAACTCACATGGTTTATGTCGGTTATAGGATCTCCCAGTGTGTGTGTGTGTGTTTCCTTGTGTCTATGGTGAATGGTAAAGTGATTTGAAAGTGGAATTGTGAAAGTTATTCTTTCAAAATATTTAAATGATATTTACATTATGAGAATTGATATTCTTGATGAACTGAAAGTGATTGCCAAATTATATGATGACTCACATGTGTTATTATACTTATTTCATCCTCTCATGATTGTGTTGATTATCTTCGGGCTATGTGAGTCTTTCATACATCCTGCATATTTCTTATAAAAATTTATGGTTATGATGTTTATGCAACTACATACAACCCCATATACTCGATTCCTTTCCATGGTACTGACCCACATCTTCGGATGTGGGCTGCATTGTCTCAAAATATAGGTTCAGGTACTTAGTTCCAGGTTCAACAGTGATTCTTCGAGCACGTTATTCTACATCCTCTGTTATGGTGAGTCCTCATGTTCTGAGGATGTGATATCTGATGTTGGTTTCACAGAATTTTTTACATTTAATAACTGAGTATGAGTCAGTTGGGGCATGTCTCAATGGCTCGCTGGTTTTATTGATTTTCGTAGAGGCTTGACAGACTAGTATAGATGTTGGGAGTTGACTAATAAGTCATGTTTTGTTATCTTTTTGAAATTTTTTTATTCTTGGATGATGATTACTCTGTTGATATTTGAGGGTTATTTATGAAAACCCCATTGATTTGTGTTGAACTGAATGAAAATGGCTCAAAGGGTTAGCTTGGGGCTACTCGTAGCCTCAACCACCGTGTGACGCTCTGAGACCCATTTTTTGGGGCGTTACGTGTACACAATGACAAATAACAGCTGCAATAACAGCAATAGCACCACTAAAAAAATAACGACAATATCACCAAGGCACAGCTGATGCAACGGCTCAGCAACAATGGACCATTTCGTACCAACCTTATCCCCAATTTTTTTAAAAAATTGAAATCCTTCAAATCCCTCTGTGTTTTCTCCCAAACTCAGTTTCAAATCTCCCATAAATACCCTTTGAAGAACAACAGTAAATATGAGGATTTTGGAGGAGCATTCATCTAATCTCACATAACCAAAACTTTGCGGTGAAAACTACTTAATTTCAGTAAAATCACTCAAGTTCCGAAGAAACTAATTCTATTTTTGGCAAAATTGAGTGAAACTCTGGTGGTGGAAGTTACATCATGCTAAGCTCGTTTGTATCAGTTATTGCTCCGAAAATGGTAAATACTTCTTCTTCTTCTTCTTCTTCTTCTTCTTCTTCTTCTTCTTCGTGTTAGTAGTTTGTCGATTAGACATAGTTGTAGTATATTGTTGTTGTTGGAATCTCATATTAGGTGAGAATACTGGGATTATTTGTTGTAGAAGTCTATGAAGGCCATAGATTTTGGGATGATTCATACATAGATAATTCTTGATGTTTTGATTCCATCATCTAAATTTTTTCATTTTTCGCAAAGAGCTTTCTTTGATGTCATTTGTTAGCTTTAATCTTTTATCTTACTATTTTATTTTAGCTTGACTACTTTTTCCAATTAAATATCTTCTTTGCTTGATTATTTGTTGTGATTTTTATTCTCTTGTCTTGACATTAACCTGGCTGCGCATAGCAAGAGTTTTGAGTCTGCATTAATTTTTTTTCTAAAAAAGATCAAAAATTTTCTAATTAGTGTTTGGTTCATGTGGTGAGAGCATTGGTGGGTTAAGCCTTAGTTTCCTCCTGTTCTTCCTTTTTAAGTGTTGGGGGTCAAGACTTTATATTAGGATGTGGTTGCAAGGATAGATTTGATTCGAGAGGGCAGCGACTCATTGAGACCGGCCAAACTCAGGGAGCTTTGAATCAACTAGTTTTTCTATTTCTTGAATTTCCTAGGCCTTGAAAACCCCATGCCTCTCTCAATTCTTGTTATTTGTCCATTTTCAATTGTTGTAATATTAGAATTGTTAAAAAGATTGTATATTGTTACTTCATGATTTCCTAATAATATCTTTGCAGTAAATATTTGGCAGTCTTTTGAGTAGCTGATTCCAGAAATCAAAACTAGGAATGGAATATGTCTTTTCCATAACATATCTCTATTCTTTAAAGTTTTTGACTTGGGATTTCAAATTGTATTTTGTTTCCCCGTTGGTTTTGCTTTGAACCATAGCCTAGTGTTGGAAAAAATTATTTTTACTTAGTATATGTGATTGATCTATCATGTCTAGGAGCATCTTACAGATTTTCCATACTAATGGAGAGCTTGGAGATCTGATTTTCTTTATCATCTATCCGGCCTTCTTGGGTCTTGACCGATTGTCCAGTTATTATTTTCTAATGTTTAAAGGCCATAAGATCTCTTTCTTTCTTATTTTTTTGGTTATTTGCTAAAGATGTCTCATTGCTTGAAAGTTTCATATTGATTTGTCCATTTATATAAGTGTCTTCATAATATAAATTTAGTCAATTTCAGTCTTTTGTTATGTGATTGTGCGTGCGAGAAAACCTAATTCGAGGTATATTTGTGATGTACTTGTTACTATATTTTGACCCTTGGGCAATTATGTGTCAATCTTTTCTCAATCAAGTAACACTTTAGGATGTAAAATCCTTTCAAATTTTGAGCGTGCTTACTAATAATCTGTATAGTTACGTACAACTTACTATTGCATTCCATTAATCATTATCTCTTTTTTGTGCATGAACACCCTTATTGGAGTCCAATTTGTTTCACGTCCCCAATATCTCTCCGGTATCAAGTCCCAAATGTCCAAAATAGACTAATACATGAAGAAAAAGGATTGATTTGCAGTAGTACACATCGAGTATTCAATGGTATACTCGTCATATGTGGAGAAAAATAAGGAATGGGAAGCTAATATGAGGTGAAGGACATAAGAATGTGTACAAATAACTAAAATATATACATACATTGGATATACGTGGAGAAAAGAGTTGTGATGTACAACTGATATACGAGAGAAAAAATGTACTTAAAGTCCATAAAATTTGAAGCCCAAAAGCTGGGCAGCTTGTTATGGGCCAAAAGAGTGGCCCAACTCCAACTCTTATCTTTTATTTTCTTATAATTTACAAATTATTTATAATAATTTGTAAATAAATAATTTATGAATTCGGATTAGTCGGGCTTCAATACGAGTACCAGCCACCAGATAGGAAACCAAAAATAAAAAATTTACAAATTATTCTTATTTATTTGTATTAACTCTAACTTTAATTAATTAATCCAGTGGTTTCCTACGTTGTTGTCATTCCATTTTATCTCGACTTTCTCACTTAATCTATAATTTTTCTCACCTAATTTATCTTTTTAAAATAGGATAAATCTGTTCCTTCGATGCTTCTCATTGAAACAAACCTCCTAAAATTAATTATTTTATTATAAGATGGCACTTATTTTGTTCATATGACTCATAGCCATTTTGAATTAAAGTAATTTTCTTCAAACCCAAAAATTAATTTTTCTTATAAATTCTAACTTTCCATAATTTATAAGATACTCTTAATTTGATACTCTCTAAACGTTTTATTCCAAAAGTATGATTTATAACAAAATTGAAGTTTCTATAATAAATAAAATAATAAGAAAATAACTATATAATCTTCTTCTGTTTCCATAAAAGAAAAAAAATCATTTTCCTCTTAAAATCAAAAGAAAAATTATAATTTGGTGCAATTTAAGTAGAATATTCCTCATTTGAATAAGCAAATGACATTTTTAATATGTAAATAAATAATTTTAATATTTTCTATGAAATCAAGTGTTTATAAAATTAACCATTTTTAAGTTGGTCAAAAATTATTTTTGGTAAATCATTTTGAAATGGACGCTCCTAAGTGCCTTAAAAACTTTCTTAGAATGTTAATTGAATTCTTATCCATTTTCTCTAGTTTTAAAGGTTTATTTCTATTTTTGAACCTATGAAACTCTTTTTTTTAACTTTTTCCTTGATTTTTCTATAAATTCAAGTGGTGACTATAGATTTATCAAATTTATTTTAAATTTTTCTTGAATTTTTTGAAATAGTTTGACAAGGTCGAAACTATTTTCTTTTAAATGCAATCCGAAAAGGATAAAACAGAAATGGTGACTCTACTGGAGATTTAACTAGGTTGTAACCAAATATTTGAACTAACTTCTTTGATTAACTATTCGGGTTTGTAATGTTTAAAATTTTTGTTTGCATAGGTGTTTAAATTTTTGCAAAACATAAATTATTGCATTCCATGGTATAATTCTCCATTTGAATATTTAAACTGTTTGGGGTTTCATGATCATCGGACTCCTATTTATCAATTCCAAATGAAGTGTTGGGAATACGGCAGTTTATTAGTACGTTAGGCGTCCGATAGCTGTTCATATTTCCAAACCCATGTTGCCCACTTGAGAACCTATTCCAAGCCCACTCGACACCTAGGATAGATCGAAACTGAAACCCACTTTTTAGGCATGAGCCTAGGATGACCCAATACCCAATGGGGTATTAGGTCCATTAGAAAACCTGCCTATGTTTATTGACCACGAGTCAATTATAGAAGAATGATACTTATATGTTGAATAAATATATGTCAATTAATCTAATTCATTATCCTTTCGGATAGGGGGAGTCTTACTTTGTTTGCTTCTGTGTAGGAATGACTCAATCGGTGCCTTGCAGAAGATTCAAAATGGTTACCAAACCTGTTGATTGCCTTTTATTTTAATGGAACCACATGAGTGAGAAAGATAAAGATATTGTTAGGACTCACATCGGGTACTTAAGATATCACAAATGGCAAAAGGTGGACGAAGCTAAGAGGGCAAAGGCCAACGAGGGAACATCTAAGCACTAGTGCTTTCTATTTTTATCCTCTGTGCGAGACCTTGTTCTTTTTCTCATGTTATTATTCCTTTCCCCAAAGATTGTATACCTTTTGAGAAGCTTTGTAGGATTTTTATGCCCTTTTTATATATTTGTGGAAATTTTGAGCAATCATGGATTACTTCTACAAGGCATATATTTCTATTAAATTTGCTAGGCCAACCCTTGGCTCAAAAGGGTCACCCAATTAAGACGTGCTTAGTATCCTATTGTTGTGTGATATAATCATTTTATATGATATAACTATTTTATGTGCGTTGTTTGAATCAAAGGTAAATTGGTATACCCACCCGTGAATCAATGCACCTAAGATGAAAGTAACTTTACGCATTTATTTTATGTTGGATATCTTGCATTATTTACCACTGACAAGATCTAACATATTTGCCTTTGGAGTTGTTTTTACTTTATCAGGTAATAAAGTAAGTAGAAATTGATCTGTGTTGATAAAATTTGGCTAAACATTAATACTTTACTAAATCTAAGGTAAATAAAAATTCCTCCGTCGACCATCTCTTAGTACTGAAAAGAAAAAAAGGATGGTGTAATAATGACACAAGGTGAGATAATCACCAAATTAACTAGGAGAATAGAAGAGATTCAAGAAGAAGTACAATAAGCAAATGATATGGCTAATTTGTCCATTGATGCTACTATGCCAGTCTTGGATAACCATGTGTTTCCACTTTGATTCCCTCCTCTTCGCTCTCCTAACAATGGGAACCAACCAAACAACACACCCTTCACTTCTATGCCTACACCTCCTGCCAGCCCTATCAATCCATGATGCCAAATCCGTACTCCTTCCACATATAATACCAACTGTGAAAATAATCCAAATACTTACTATTGTCAAAACTTTACTTTAAGTTACCAAAATACCTCTCCAAATGTCTTTAGTCTCTAAAATACTCACTCTCCTTTTAATCCCAATGTTGACACTCCCTAAAATCCAGTTCTCACCTACCAAAACTCAACTCATACTGCCCAAGATCCTTTGCTAACCCAAAGTATGCCTTTTACTACTCTCTATGCCACTGTAATACTTGCATCTTACCATATATTTCCCCAAAACCCAGAAATTGACCACTATGAGGAAATGAAAAAATAGTGCAAGGCATCTGATGACAAATGTGCTAGGGAACTAGTGTTGATAAAGAAAGAGATTTCCAAGATAAAGAGAGTACATAGTTTTCCCAATGCAACGGGGTTTAATTATGATGACCTTTGTATTCACCCTGATCTGAATTTTCCCAAAGGTTTTAAAGTTCCTAAGTTTGAAACATTCAATGGTATAGGAGGCCCTACTACCCACTTGAGAGGTTATTGTGAACAAATGATAGGTTTTGGTAGAAATAAAGCATTATTGATGAGGCTCTTTAGTTCAAGCCTAAGTGGAGGGGCATTAGAATGGTTTGCTTCGCAAGAACTGAAAAATAGCCTGAATTGAGTGCTTTAGCCAAGATTTTGTTGATAGATTTGCCTATAATGTAGAGATGGTTCCTGATCAATATTCTTTGAACCGTATCAAGCAAAAGTCTAACAATTTATTTTGTGAATATGTCTATCGTTGGCCAGAAAGAGGAAGTATGACCTCCTATAATAAAAGAAGAAATAGTTGTTGTTTTCACCTGATCTTGGGAGAGAGAATTTTATGATAAAATAATATCGGCGGTTTGTGTTACCTTCGTTGATTTGGTTAATATTAGTGAAATAGTTGAGAGAGAAAATCAGCACAAGCTCTGGACAACTTGGAACTTTAGGATTCCTAAAGAAAAAGACATAAGATATGTCTTTCATATCCTTTAGTCCAAACCCAAAGTCGAAGAAATATTTTGGGTCCAATTTTGGGAAAATATCATCACCATATATATACCCCTCAACTCCACAAAATCTTCAACCCGTGTTCTAGACTTAACCTAGTCCCCAAGTTACACAACCAAATTTCTCTACCAATCGACATTATTACCCAGTTTTATTGCCAAATTATCAACCCACTTACCAAGCTCCACTCCCAAATTTCCAAGCCTATCAAAAAGCCCCAGTTAACCAAAATTATCATCAATCCCCTCCACCTACCAACCAAAATAACCATAGTCATCTTCAATCAAATCATGAAAAGAGGCTACCAAGAGTTTCATTGCTTTTGTTTAAAATAGAACTCAATTGTTCGAAAGTTTAAAGGAAGAAGGTCTCATCCAACCTATCTATACAAAAATCCACCAATACTAATTCTCAATTCTTCCATGCCGATCAGCACTGTGCATATCATTCAGGGGGTTTTGGATACATGGCTAAGGACTATAATAATTTGAAGCACAAAATTTAAGATTTTATTAATCACAGGGTGATTTTTCTTTAAGAAGTGCCACCAAATATTACTACCAACCCACTTCTAAACCATAAAAGGGCAACCATCAATATGATAGAAGTAGATGATGAGTGGGTGGTGAGAAATTCTATAGTGTAGGACATCTCTGAAGAAATGGATAAAGTGGAAGAAATAGAAAAAGGTAGTGGATATCTTAAGTGTTACCCAGAAGCCCAAATATGTCGCATTCATGACTCCTAATCATGACTTTGCCTTGGTGCCCGCCAAAGAAAACTTTGTGGTAGAAGAGGTCGCCATACAAAGAATGACTAGATCAGGAAGATGCTACACTCTAGAGGGTCTTGCTAATGATGAATACAAGAAAAGTTCTTAACAAAAGACAATCACTAAAAAAGAAGATGAGGAATTCGGGAGAAAAATGCAGTTGAAAGAATACTCCATTGTGAAATATTTGGAGAAGACCCCTACTCATATTTCTATTTTGACATTGCTTATGAGTTCTCAATATTACAAAAAAGCCTTGTTAAATATTCTTGAAGAATCCTAAGTACCCATAATACAAGTACCAAAAATTTGGTTGCCACAATAAGTAGAGTGGTAGGAGACCATAATATTAGCTTTGGTGGAGATGAGTTACCCTTCGAAGGTGTATTGCATAACAAGGCATTACATATCACTGTCAAATACCAAGAAAAGATCGTTAACAAGGTATTAGTTAATGATGGATCAGGTTTGAATATTTTCCCATATCCATTCTGATGAAGTTGAACTATGATATAGGGAAAATTCATCAGAACACAGTAAATATAAAAGCATTCGATGGGGGTTAGAGTAATACCATCGGGGAAGTTAAGTTGCGTCTTCAAATGGGGCCTGTAGAATTCCTAAATGAGTTTTAAGTAATGGACATTTCCATAAGTTATAATCTGCTCTTAGGAAGGCCTAATATTTATACAGAGGTGATCGTTTCTTCAATATTGCACCAATTGATGAAATTTGTATGGTAAAATAATGAAGTGGTCATCCATGGTGAAGGGATCCATCAAGTCATCCTAACAGTTATGTTCCTGTGGTTGAAAAAGTCACGACATAGAGTGACTTTTATATGGTAGAAATTGTGAATGCAGTTGAGGAAGACCCAACTCCCTATAATCTAATGCCTTTGATCTACAAGATGTTGGCCACTGTTATTCTGAGAAGCGGTTTGGAGCCTAGACGTGGCTTAGGAAAGAATTTAGATAAACTCATTGAGCCTATTTTGATCTTATAAATGTTGTTCAAATATGGGTTACTCTATGTGCCAAGTAAAGAAGTAAAAAAGAAGACAAAGAAGGAAGGTTCAGAATTTGCAAAGAGGTTACCTTCGCTCTACCAATTATTTCCTATATTTGTAAAGCCTACAAGTGATGGTATCGAGGATGGAATAGGGAAATTATTTGAATAATGTGATGCTATTTTTAGAATATTTTCTTGAGAAGACTGAGATCGAGAAATATGAACCATGGGAGAAGCTGTCGAACTGGCTTTCACTCAGATCATTACTCCCCGCTTGATGTGGTAGATTAAAGGATAAAATTTAACTTTTATAAAATCGATGGTAGTCCAAATAAGGCCTGAGACCCATAATTTAAATTTTATTTAGCTCATTTTTACTTTTTATGCTTTGCAAAAGGCTCAAACCCGCACTAGTGTAGATCGTAGCTAACATTTGTAGTTTTCTACAAATCCAATAAAAGCCTCCCTAATTGACAAAAATAATTGCTACCTATTTTTGTTGCATTATCTGATCACTATAATCTAACTTATGTTGTTTATGATTTCAGTAATAATAATTTAAAACCTTCTAATGTCATGTCATGTCAAGATCTAAATGTACAAATCAAAGCAAAAATAATGAATGCAGAAAGTATGATAAAGAAATAATGGCCCCAGACCAATTAACAGAGGAACTAAAAGATTTTGAGGATCGAGAAAGACCTAATCTAGAGGATACTAACGTAATTAATCTAGGTGATTAAGGTGAAGTCAAATAAACCTAAATCAATGTTCATATGACAAAAGCACAGAAAAGAAAACTCATCAAGTTTCTTAAAGAATAGATTGATATATTTGCTTGGTCTTTGTAATACCCTAATTATTTTCATGTTAGAAAATGTCTCATCTTTTCTCATGAGATTAGATCAAGTGTAAAGAAATGGTTTCTTATAAGTTGACTCTTTTGTTTCTATCTTATCCATATAGCTATGTTCATAAGAATTCATACACTTGCAGATTAGTTTAGTAGCTCATTATGTTTGAGATTTAGCTATTCAATTTATTTTAGTTATTCATGATAGCTTATAGCCTCAGATTCCTCAGTGTTTTAGCTTAATTATCCATATTCGAGGATGAATGTTTCCCAAGGGAAAGATAATGTAATACTCCACATTTTCAGGCTAGTCTATGAACCGTCGTTCTTACGTGTATAAGTTATTATCCAAGTGATTCTCATGTGAATATAAGTTTCATAATATTTATACTAGTGTGTGGAATGCTTGTGAGGTTAAAAATATTCACAGAAATCATTTAGAGCCAAGTTGAGCTAAGATTCTTTGATTCGTCCAAAATTCGATATTCGATTCTACAAGGGTCTGCTTCAAACGTGTATAAAATTTTAAATAAATGGAATATTTTTATCTCAAGACCCATCCAAAATGTAGATAATTGAATTATCTTTCCAACGGTACCAATTTCGCCAAAATTTGATACCCGAGCTAAAAGTTATGTCCATTTTCCTGAGAGAGGCAGTAGCTTTGCGCGATTAGCGTACGACGCATGCCTTATCGTACGCACCCAATTTTTAGGTTTTGTTTTTGCGTTTTAAGGGTAAAAGGGTTATTTACTTCACCTAAGTTCGTCCATAACAGATAATTAAAGCCTTAGGGAGCATTATTTGCCCCTTTCTCATAATTTCTCTCCAAGCCTTCCTCAAGAACAAACCCTAATTCCCATTCAAGAAATTCAAGCTTTCATTACAATACCTTCAAGAAAAACCATGGATTTGGTTCACTAATCCAAGAATCTCAAAAAGAAGCTTCAAGAACACCATTAGAGATTCAAAAGTTCAAGATTTTACATTTAATTCATCCTAGAAAATTCAAGATTCAAACTTTCTCATCCAAGATCATCAATTAAGGTATGTGGGGTTTCAACAAGGACAATCCTTTCGTCATTGTGCCCAAAACTTATTTTAACTTATAAATTACTAAATTTTATGTGATTTTCCATGAAATTGAAGTTAGGATTTATACCCAATTTAAATTGTTTGAAGATTATGAGTTTACAAGTGATTGAATATTGAATTGCATGACTATTTTCATGTATTTATGCATGTAACACAATTTTCCAGATTTTGGAAAGTGAGTTTAAGTATGATATTGAGATTCTTGATCTTATTATTTTGATGGTGTTGAAGTATTTTCAAGAAGCATATTGAGTTGGATGTTTTTCTATGATTTTGAATGTTTATATATGAGTTCTAAATTGGGATTCATACCCATTATCACTATTTACAAGATTTTGAGTTTTTGAGAGCTGTTGAAGATAAATCTCATGAGTTTGTTTATATTTTTTTGAGCATTGCTGAAATTCTAGATTTTAATATGATTTACTAATGTTTATGTTATCAAGCATGAATTTTGAGATGTTTTGACATGAGTTTGAAGCATGAGCTTTAATCCCTAAGATTGAGTTTTGATATTTCAAAAAGCTCATATTTTTAGCATGCTTTGATAAGCAAGATTTGATTTTTTAATCCTAAGCTAAGATAAGGAATCCACATTATTCATATAGTTCATGATTTATAGCAAATAGAAACGTAATTGGTTTTTATTATAAACCCTTATGCTATTTTAAGGTGGATTTCCTAAAAGTTCCAAGCCTAAGTATGGGAGTAGTATTTAGCACCGAGTTAGGTATGATTTAAGGTCTCATGCCCCAGAAATACGCGCCACCATAGGATTGAGATTTATGGGCCCGAGGCTGAGATAGTGATCACTAAAGTTAAAGTTTATTCCGATGGCAAGGGTAGAACAACTCTCCCCAATGTGGGTAAGGCGTTGGACTCTATGTCAGCTTATATGGTTTATGTCGGTTAGAAGAAACTCCCAATTCCAAAGTTACAAAGTTCTAAAGTCTCAAAATTCCATAATCTCAAGTCTTTTAAGTCTTCAAATTTCAAAAGAAGTCTCATATTCTTCTCAAGATAAAAGCATGAGTTTTGAGAGTTATTGTTTTGAGATCTCTTCAGTTTGCAAGTTTTGAGAATAAGAGAAGAATACAGATGTTAGAAACTAAGTATAATGACTCACGAGATTTACGCTATATGTTTCATGATTTATGATTTATGAGATTTATATTTTAGATTTATTCAAGCTATTTGAGTCATTTATATCAGCATGCTTGATTTCTATAAAGAGTGATGATATTGTTTAACTATTTCATACACCCCCATATACTCAGTACATCCTCAAAGTACTTATCTATATATATGTCTATGTGCTACATTGCCTCATAATATAGGTACAAGTTATAGCGCATATACCATATTCAGTCAGTTCGCAGCTTCCAGTTAGCAGGTGATGAGTCCTTTTAATTCAAGGGTATGAGTTAGTTATACAGTTTGAGAAGTATTATAATTTCTTTATTCAGTCATATTGAGTTGGGATAGTTGGGAGTCATGACCCGGTTACCTATAGTCAGTACTAGTAGAGGCTTCATAAATAGTTAGTAGTGTTAATATATTTGATTTCAGTTTTGTTTGTAACAGTAGAGTTTTAATCTTATAAATTTAGATTTGTATTGATCCTGTTCAAAAAAGTTTTATGTTTCCGCTGATTTTGTTTAGATTTATGTATTTTATTCAGTTGCTTATAAGTATACCAGTAGAAGGGTTAGCTTGGGATCACTTGTGATCCTAAGCACCATGTGACATCTTGGGACCTATTTTTGGGGCGTTACAGTCTTATGACGACATACCAGGATTGAATATAAATATCATGTCGCATAAGTTGCCAATTGATCTGGGTTTCAATCATGTAAAGCAAAACTTACAGAAATTCATGCCAAATCTGAGTTTGAGAATCAAGGAAGAAGTCACTAAGTAAATCCAAGCTAATGTAGCTGAAGTCACAAAGTACTTAACATGGCTCACCAATATTGTTCAAGTACCAAATAAGGATGGAAAGATCAAGATTTTTGTCGATTATAGAGATTTGAATAAGGTTGGTCCTAAAGATAACTTTTCATTACCCAATATCCACACGATCATTGATAATTGTGTGAGGCATGAAATACAATCATTCATGGGTTTTTTACTGATATCATCAAATACTGATGGACAAAGAAGATGAAAAAAATGGCTCTCATTACACCTTGGGATTTTTATCACTGTAGGGTGATGCCCTTAGTTCTCAAGAACACTGGCGCTACATATATAAGAGCTATGACAACCATATTTCATGATATGATCCATAAGGAGATTGAAGTATACATGGACGATTTGATCATCCAATCTTGCAAGAGTTGGAACCACTTGGTCCATTTGGAAAAGTTCTTTGATCGATTACAGAAGTGTAATTTAGAGATAAATCCTACCAAATGCGCTTTTAGGGTACCGTTTCGGAAGTTGTTGGGTCTCATAGTTAGTATAAGGAGCATTGAGCTTGAACCCTCAAAAATTAAGATAATCTAAGAATTGTCTCCTCCAATGACAAAAGAAGGAAGTAATAAGTTTCTTAGGAAGATTGAATTACATCACTAGGTTCATAACCCAGTCAATGGTTATTTGTGAACCTATCCTCAAGATATTAATGAAAGATGTGCCAACTAAATAGACCAAGCAATGCCAAAAAGCTCTTGCCAAAATCAAGGATTATCTACTAGTCTACTGGTACTATTTTCTCCAAGAGAAGAAAGTCCTATGTTATTGTATTTATCGATCTCAGACAATACATTTGGATGTGTCTTAGGGAAACATGATGAAACTGGAAAGAAGGAAAGAGCAATCTATTACTTGAGTAAGAAGTTCACTCAACACAAGGCTCATTACACGCTATTGAAAAGGACATGTTGTGCATTGACCTGGTAGACAAAAAGATGAGGCATTACCTGACATAATATAATGTATCTAATTTCTATAATGGATCCTTTAAAGTACATACTCCAAAAGGTCATACCCACGTGGAAATTGACCAAATGGCAAAATATTGTTGAGTGAGTTCGACATTGTATATATGACTATAAAGGGGTTCAAAGGGCAAGGCCTAGTAGATCATCTAGAAAAAAATATAGTTAATGAAGAATATGAGCCACTCTGAACTTATCTCCCAGATGAAGAGGTATTTTTTATAGGAGAATACATTATTGAAGTATACCCGGGTTAGATATTTTTCTTCGATGGGGCAGTTAATTTCAAGGGTGCAGGAATTGGGGAGGTTTTAATATCAGAAACTGGTCAACATTATCCAGTTACCACCAAACTATGCTTTCTATGAACCAACAATATGGCTGAATATGAGGCTTGCATTCTCAGTCTGAGATTGGCTATTGATATGAATGTTCAAAATTTACTAGTCACTAGAGATTCTGATCTAGTGGCTCTCTAGGTTCGAGGTGAATGGGTCGTAAAGAACTCTAAAATCAACCTATATGTAGACTTGGGATATGAGTTATGAAGGAGATTCAAATAAGTAGAATTCAAGCATGTTCCAATGATACAAAATGAGTTTGCCCATGCTTTGGCCACTATATCCTCCATCATTCAACATTTGGATCAAAGTTACATTAATCTATTAAAAATAAGTTTAAAGGAGCAGTCTGCATATTGTGCACAAGTTGAGGTAGAACTAGATAAAAAGCCATGGTACTTAGATGTCAAAAGGTATCTAGATGCTGGGTCATACCTCAAATATGCAATCATCAATTAGAAGAAAATAATCCACCGAATGGCTAATAATTTCTTTTTAAATGGGGAAGTCCTTTATCGGAGGACCCTCGATTTGGGATTTCTGTGATGTGTAGATTCTATTGAAGCTACAAAATTACTTGAAGAAATCCACGTTGTAATGTGTGGATGTCATGAATGGGTTCACTCTAGCCAAGAAACTCCTAAGAGTCCGATATTTTTCGATAACCATGGAAAGTGAATTTAGCAAGTTTGTGCAAAAATGTCATAAGTGTCAGATACACAGGGATCTAATTCGGGTGCCCCCACATGAACTTAATGTTATGAGCTCGCCCTAGCTGTTTGTAGCTTAGGGCATGAATGTTATTAGCCTGATTGAGCCACCAGCTTCTAATGCACACAGATTTATCTTAGTTGCTATCGATTAATTTATCAAGTGGGTGGAAGCTTCTTCATACAAAGTTGTGATCAAGAAGGAAGTAACAGATTTTGTCAAGAACAACTTGATTTGTCGATTCAGGATACCTGAGTCTATCATCACAGAGAATGGAGCAAACTTGAATAGTCACTTGATGAAAGATATATATGAACAGTTCAAGATCACTCATCAAAATTCAACCGCATATCTCCTCAAATGAATAGAATAGTAGAAGCTTCTAACAAGAACATCAAGAAGATCTTAATAAAGATGGTTGATAGTCAATGATCATGGCAGGATATACTGACTTTTGCCTTGATGGGATACTGTACGACAGTCAGAACTTCTGATGTAATACTCATTGAAGTTGAAATATCATCTTTAATAATCACCCAAAAAGCAAGGTTGAGTAATGAAGAATGGGTACGCGACCTCCATGAACAACTTATGATGATTTATAAAATGTGGATAAGCACGATATGCCATGAACAATTATATCAACAATGAGTGATTCATGCTTTCAACCAACAGGTAAGAGCTCACATGTTTGAGATTGGACAATTGGTGCTCAAACATATATTTCCTCACCAAGAGGAATACAAGGGGAAGTTCGTTCCAAATTGGCAAGGGTCATTTGTAGTCTACAAAGTGTTATCTGGAGGATCCTTAATTTTGTCTGAGATGGATGGACAAAGGTGGCCCAAGACAAATAATTTTGATGCAGTAAAAAAATACTATGTCAGATGTGGTGTTTCTTTGTGCTTATTATCTTGTACTTGCTTTTTTCATTTGTAATAATTTTTATACTTTATAGTAGCTTTAAAATTCCCCATCCTTTTATATGAACTATGTTTGACGTAAATTCTCAAGAATGAGATACATAGGCAGCCTATGTCAGCTTTGGTCAACCCCATAGGAGAAAATTTTATTTTCTTTCATGTATGAACTATGTTTGACCTAAATTCCCAAGAAGAGGATATGTAGGAGGCCTATGTCGGCTTCAGTCAACCCCTTAGGAAAATTGATTTATATTCTCTTGAACTACGTGATGACTTGAATTCCTTGAGATGAGATAAGTAGGCATCCTTTGTCGGCTTAGGGCACCCTTTTTATTATATATTTATTCTCTTTTATGTTGTGGGAGCTACGTTTGACCTGATTCCTGTTCAACAGGATACATAAATGACACAATGACTCGATCATACTACTCCCAGAAAATGGAAACCGAGGAAGAATTTTTTAGAAGAAATCTCAAAAATTCAGATAAAGGAGATCATCTTCTCGCAATCCGAATGAAAAATCATATGGGGGATATAGTTAGAGCGAATTTTGAGGGAAATATTAGTAATTAGCTAGAACTTTTAAGAAGGAATTTCAAAAATTCAAATGAAAAAGATCATCCTCTCGCAATACAAATGAAAAATCACACAGGAGATAAGTAAGAGCAAATTTTGAGGGAAATATCAGTAACTAGGGCAGAGATTTTAAGAAAGACCTTAAAATTTCCACCATACCATACAAAAGAGGTCAAAGACATGACATCAATGATTCATCGGTGCTGAAAGACTAGAGTCAACTTCATGGATCTTCAATGATGTTATATTAGTCAAAGACTCATCTCCAAAACTCCTTAGCCACAATATTAAAAGATCTCTAGCGCTCAGTGACAGAATGACGGATGTGTCAATACCTCAAGCCAAAAAATGTTCATCAAAGCTAGTACATGACATGACTTAATTGCCAAATACCCTTCCCAATCTTATTTTTAAAAAATAAGATTTTTTAAAATTCAATTGTTTATAAAAGTACTTACTTCAAATTAATTTATTCTATGAGTTTGCCTTACATCCACCAACCCCGAGAGTTAAAGTAGAAGTAAAAGAATGACAAATACCTGAAGAAGATGAGAATCTAATAATGACAATGACAGGAGCTAAAAACCAAAGAAATCAACACAGGTCTATTTTTCCAAAAATTAACAACTTTTCTGTGGATACAGGTTATCCTGAAACCAACGAAAAATCAAAAAATTCCAATTATTCAACATATTCCTCTTTCTTAAAGTAATATAACAAAATCAAATAGCCAAAAACCTATAAGAAAGAGCTAGAATGGCTAGGAAGCTGAAAGTAGTTAAGTTTTCAAAAACTAAATTAGGCTGCTACTAACCAAATCACTAATTGGTGAGGTAGTACAATAGTAGGCCAAGCTCTATAAAATCCCAACAGGGCTCCTATTACATCCACCCTCTCATGATTGAAGGCTCCACAACACATTGGAGAGATTTTAGATCCTGCCCTACCCTAAAATACCTATTCCCCTAGAGGTTTAAAGCAATTCTCATTCTCACCGCAACCTTCTTAAGCCAAAAAAAAGTCGGGAAAGAATATCATGGTAGCACGAAGGGGGAGTATAATCAAATTTTATAATAGTTCTTTTTTTGTAATTATAGGTATCATCATAAATGGAAAGCAAAATGACGATTAATTCAAATCCCCAGCAAATCAGTTATCATAAAGAACATGTGATGTTACAAAAAAGTATATACAAAAGGTCAAATATTCTAATGGATGGTCAAGGTGAGGTTTTCTAAGGTCGTTGCATGATTATTGGTATTCATCCTCATCTTTATACTGCATAATATCATACCAAGAGGGTGTAATACCCCGGGAAATTTTTCGTTAAAATTTTGTACGTAAACGTGTTGGATTTTATCTTCTAGAATGAATTATAAATTTTTCGTACAGAATGTCTTAGATTATGACCCACCATTGCGTAGATTATCAAATAATCTTTCCAACAATATATGGATCATCAAAAATGGACACCCGAGCGACGAGTTATGAACATTCCGATCAAACCGTGAATAGTAGTGAACAGTAAAACGTGCAGGAAAAAGTACTGAGGCCTAGCCTATTTTTGCTACAAATTTAAATGATCATAACTCCTTGTAAATAATGATATGGGTGATCTACTATATATCAATAAAAAGCTCCGTGAGTCCTCTTTCCAATGAAATTGGTTTCATCCAATTTGTCTATCGAAACAAAAAGTTATGGTCGATCTATTTCAGCCTATCAAAAGTGAATTTTTGGGTCAACTTCAGACGATCATAACTCCTTGTACACAATGATCTGGGTGAGATACTATATATCAACGGAAAGATATGAGAGTCCTATTTCTAATAAAATTGATTTCATCTAATTTGGATATCGGAGTAAAACGTTATGGTTGATCTACTTCAAACTATCAAAACAGTCCACCAAAGGACAGATTCGAGAATTATTTGATTTTTAGGGGCGTTTTGGTCATTCCTCCTCAGTCAAAATCCGTCCAAACCCTATATTAAAGCCTATTAGAAGCATTATATGTTATATTTCATCAAATTCCCTCAAAAAGAAAACCCTAAGCTCCTACATCCAACTTCAAGAACCTCCAAAGTTCACACTTAATTTTGCAAATTTATTCAAGATTCCAAGTTCCTAGTTCAAGAACTCCAAGAACCATCATTCAAAGGCAAGATTAACATCTCAAAAATGAGTATCGATCTAAAGTTCATCATTCAAGGTATGTGGAGTTTTTCAACAAGAACTCTCTTTCGTTCTTGTGCCCAAAAGTAATTTTCTTTACAAAGGCATGATTTTTATTTGATTTTTACGAATTTGAAGCATGAACCCGTATCTTCTGATTATTATTATGAATTCTTGATGTTTATGATTTTGAAAGATGAATTTACATGTGTGGAGATATAAAGCATGAATCCTGAACGAAAGTTATCATGATTTTGATATTTGGGTCGTAAATCCCCATTGGAAATTGTATTTTTTTTTTGAGAAAGTGTGTGCTATAAGTACGTTGATGTTGAATATTTGAGATATTTTAAATGATTTGACCTTTTGATCTTAATGGAGTTGTTTTGAACTCCAGTGTGAAAGAAATCCACAACGTGGTTGATTTTGATAGATGGGAAGCATGATGGCTCCCGATGTATATTTATATATTACTAAAATTATTTCATTGTGGATTGTCTTTGAAATGATCTGAGCTAAGTCTGGGAGAAATCTTTAGCACCGAGTGGGAGGTATAAAGTGACCTTACTTCCCTAGAACTACGTGCCCCCCGTAGGAGTGAGCCTAAGGATGATTTATATAGTGATCACTAGTTTGTGTGGATTTGATATCAATAGTCCTACTCCGATGGCAAGGATAGGATGGCTCTCCCCAACGTGGGTTGTACGTTGGACTCCATGTAACTCACATGGTTTATGTCGGTTATAGGATCTCCCAGTGTGTGTGTGTTTCCTTGTGTCTATGGCGAATGGTAAAGTGATTTGAAAGTGGAATTGTGAAAGTTATTCTTTCAAAAGATTTAAATGATATTTACATTATGAGAATTGATATTCTTGATGAACTGAAAGTGATTGACAAATTATATGATGACTCACATGTGTTATTATACTTATTTCATCCTCTCATGATTATGATGATTTTCTCCGGGCTATGTGAGTCTTTCATACATCCTGCATATTTCCTATAAATATTTATGATGATGATGTTTATACAACTACATACACCCCCATATACTCAGCTTTTTCCATGGTACTGACCCATAGCTTCAGATGTGGGCTGTATTTTCTCAGAATGTAGGTTCAGGTGCTCAGTTCCAGGTTCGACAGTGATTCTTTGGGCATGCTCTTCTACATCCTCTGTTGTGGTGAGTCCTCATGTTTTGAGGACGTGATGTCTGTTGTTGGTTTCACGAAATCGTTTATATTTGATAACTGAGTATGAGTCAGTTAGGGCATGTCTCAGTGGCTCGCTAGTTTTATTGATTTTCTTAGAGGTTTTTAAGACTAGTATAGATGTTGGGAGTTGACTAATAAGTCATACTTTGTTATCTTTTTGAAATTATTTTATTCTTGGACGATGATTACTCTGTTAATACTTAAGGGTTATTTATGAAAAACCCGTTGATTTGTGTTGAACTGAATGAAAATGGCTCAAAGGGTTAGGTTGGGGCTACTTGTAGCCTCAAGCACCGTGTGACGCTCTGGGACCCATTTTCTGGGGCGTTACAGAGGGCTATGCTAAGAAGGCCATACTGAGAGAGCCATGCCAAGAGGGCCATACCACAACACTACAAAAATGGGTCTTATTGCGGGGGTTTATTTGCAGGGTTATTTTAACCCCCTGCAAAATTATGTTAAATGCGGAGGTTAAGTACACTGCCGCTAAAAGTTGTAGATCTGCGGGGTTAGATCGCCCGCTATCCATTTAAAAATATACCACCAACCCACTTTCATATTTCCTCATTTTTTTAATTAACCAAATATTCCCCCCTAAACCTACCTCTCCCAGTTCCGAACTTTCCTTTTTCACTTCTTTCACAACCCTTTGCTATTTCCATTTTCTCTCTTTTCAATGGAAAAATTAAGTATTTTTTCCTTTGGTTCATAGAAATTAAGGTTTGTATTTTTTGTTTGTTGAGTATTTTTTTTGTTGTTATGTGTTATGGGAGTGCAAATTAATCGGATCTACAAATTGATTGTTTACAGATCGGTGAATTAACTATTTGGAGTTGAAATAGAGTGAGAGAAGATAGGGTTTGTGATTTTTCAATCTACCCATTTTCTTCTTTGCTCGAATTGTCCAAATTGCTTGATTTCTCAAATTATCCAAATATCTACTGATTTCTACTTAAAACCAAATTTTTGCTGATTTCCCCAAATTTTTTGTGAACTCTAATTTTGATTTCCCCAAATTTTTTTGGATTTCTACTGATCTTGAGCTTAGTTTTTGCCTAATTTTGGTGTGGATTGCAGAAACAAGGACAGTTTTTCATCGCGTCAGGATCGCTAATAGCTTCTTTGTATATGGATTAGAGATACTTGGTATGTAATGTGAGGCCTAAATAATTTTTATCATTTCTTATATTTTTCTAGTCCATAAATATGCGACTACTTTACTAATTTGACTCATGTTTTATTTTTGATTCTTTCCATGTTCGTCGTATCTAAATGGGAAGGAGGAGAGGTGATCAGTTAGAAGGTATGAATGGTCTCTCTTTTCCAGTTCCTTGAATGTATATATCTGACATCATGAACTAAAAATGTGAAACTTCATGTAGGAGGCATCATCATGGCTTTACATAGTTTCTTGGGGAATTCGGAAAGTTCTTAATCATATTGCAGAGAGATATGGCAATCCACCTGTCTATATCACTGAAAATGGTAATGAGTTCTCTTTTCACTCACCTAGAGGAGGTTTTTGTTGGTCTCTTTGCTTGAAATTAGGAGGTTTTGTCCAACTTTTCTAACTTAATACAACTACTACTCGATATGTGTGTGTGTTAGTCAATCCCGTAAATGTTACTCTATCATTTAAACTTTTTCATGGAATGTTGGAAATTTTTTTTAAAATCATGTTTATACTACTACTATCTTTATGTGAAAAATGTCCCACCAAGAAATTTCCATTTACTGAAAAGTGAAAGTTTCTTGTGAAGCAAAAGGATTTATTTGAAAATATGCCAATTTATCTCTAAGTGAGACAATTTTGGGACATCTCAAATCGGGAAGAGTGAATTTCTTTGATTAAGTAGTTATATCGTCCGACGGAGAAGGAAGTGGGTCAATTGAAGTATTATTTTTTACAAAAAAAAAAAAAAAGTAAAGAGGATTTCTATGGCCTAACCTGCAACAACGATTTGCTATGAGGTCAAAATGGTGTAGTGAACAAAAGATTGTTCTCTTCGACACTTGACAGCATTTGATAATATCTCAAGAATGAAGGCCTGAAAGCACCTTGTAAATAGGACGAGCTGATATTTGGGCTTCTCAGATGAACTAATTTTCCAACTGTTAAAATAACCGTGTAACATGAATTAATTAAAAATGTTTACATTTTCAAGCTTAATATTAATAGTTTGATGCACACTTATAATTTTATGTATCAGGTGATATCCTTTAAGTTGAGAGATACTTATTTTAAAATTACTTTCTCGTAGATTTAATAAGTTGAAATGTTAGGTTTTTCCTACGTGCAGTTTTGAGGAACAGGAAACTCCTGGCTCAAGATCCCTTTTTACCAAGATAATTGCTGTGTCATTTATATGAGAATAATCCCATCTTTGATAAATTTGAGTGTTGCCTTAGTGGTGATGGTTCATGAGTAGCAACTGGATCTTATAGGTGCATAGAGTTCTTTTTTCTTCTCTCTCTCCTTTTGCTTCTTGATCAGTGTGATTATTTCTCAATAAATACTGTCTACTATTTCAGCAATCTATTTCATGTGTTTGGTTGTTCTACGGAAAGCATGAAAGCAACTACATTAGAGGAGAGCAAGAACCCCAGGTACTTGTACTAAAAGTTTTTCAGCATGTAAATTTTGTATGGATATGTTGTAATGTCATGGATTTTGGTGTCTTTGATTATTCTCCTTTAGAAGAAAAGCGCAGACCCTTCGAGGCCTTCCAGATCCTTGGGCAGCAGTATAATGTGTGTTGTCAGGAGAGGTATGCTTTTCTAGATACAAGTATAAAGTTTTTTCCCATATCTGAGCACGTTCATTATCTAAACTTGAAAATTTATGCCATCACTATGAAATATATCTGAATCTTTATGATGCATTACAAGATCAAAAAGTCCTGGGGATGATGCTAGTGGAAACTCACGAAATAAAACTTCATGACCTTCGATAAAGTATTTTTTCCTCCTCATTACTTGGTCATATAGAATACGTTAATTAGTTGCCTTAATCGTTTTCCCAATGGAGAACTGTTTGGTTGTAGTTCTTACCAATGAGACTTCCTGCGGTTAACCTGAGAGTTGATTTCAACCTTTACAATCTCTTTGCAGCAAAAGTAAGTTCCTTTGCTTGTCAACTTTGTTATTTTTGCTAGATTATACAAGTGATGTTGTGTTTTGTGACTTTACCTTTTCTTATTCACTCAATTTGTCAAATAAAAAACCATATGGTAATTTCATTAGTTTTGTTTCTTCTATGATGGTACCTAATCAGTTTACCTTCAATGTTAGCTTATAAGATAGATTGCCTATATGAAGATAATTCATAAAAAAAAGCTGTTCTACAATTACTCGTTGTAGTTCTTGTTGGTTCCCACTTAAAATTTTGAAAAATACGCTTCATGACCATCCAAAATGGCAGAGCAGGGTAAATTATGGACCATAATTATTGTCTGCCTTTCTATGCAGATTTACTCTTTTGACTGTTCTTTCTAATATGTGGTCACTTGAAAGGTTGCCTTATGACTATACCACAATGTTGTTAACCTCTGGATTTACCTTTGTCAGGCTCTGAGTAGGTCCTCTATTCATCAGTACACCTCAGGAGAGGAGAATTGGACATATTATACTGTACTGTCATTATTTATGCAAGTTTCAACTTCTCACATCACGATATCTACAATGCTAAAAACAAGAAATTTTGTACATTATCATGTTTCACTACAGTATAATTACAAACAATGCCAGTTTTTTACGTAGGATTATGATAGTTCAAAGAGTACAAGACGACATCCTTCATGCCTTGTTTCTAGTTACTACATGACTAGCTTTAGAATGAGTTATTAATTGCTAATCGTTATGCTGTTCAAAACTTGTGATCATTCCCTTAAGAGTTTTGCTTTTCTTGGCTAAATTAGTGGAATGGTTCCCACGTGGAGAGAAACTTACCAGACATGGTTGTTCCACCTATCTGGACCGAGGGACAAACCAGCGAAAACAGAAACCAATATCAACATCTATGGCATTTTAAAATATTTCATCAGCCGGTCTAGGGAAGATTAGAAGACAACTCTAGCTTTGTTACTCTAGAGAATTCACTTTTGACGTATGATTCCTCAGCAAATTGAAGTAAAATCATAACTTAATGGCCTATATGTTACTCTTTTCTTCAAGTTCAACCCTTTTTGGCACCAACCGCGATGCAAAAAGCTTAGGACATGGCATCTAAGTAAGTACAGAGTATAGTTAGAGCCATGCACTGGTATAGTACTTTATCCTAATGATTTGACTTGAAATCCTAGAAATTTATCGTACTTTAAGTAATTACAGGGTATAGTGTTCAAAGAAATAAAACGAATCAACTGATCGATGGCTCATTTAGACTGTAGTTACTATGGTTGTTTTGTTTCTTATGTGTTCCCTCTGTTTCATTTTGTTTGTCTGATTTGACTTAGCATAGAGTTTAAGAAAGTAGCTAGGCCAAGGCTTTTGAATTTTATCGTCTTAAACTAAACAGGATTGTTCTAGTTCATGAATTCTTAAACTAACTGTTCTAGTTCATGAATTCGTTGTTGTTGCTTAGTTTTTTGGTTCACTACTTGCTTCAAAATCCTAACTCAAAATATAGCTCATTACTTTTCACTAGTGGAAAAAAATGTAAGAATAACTTCTTGTTAAAGCATGGTGTTAATATAACTTGTTTAAAATAAGGACTGAAAGTTTATCGATTAATTCTTATATTGTGCATTTTATGTAGTCAAGTGATGCAGCTAGTGGACCTATTTCGCCCATGGATGCAAGGAGATCAAGTGATGATAATGATCCTAATGACACTCTTTGATTTTGTTGCATTTGTCTTGGATATTCCATTATGATGGTGTAATTGTGTGGTTGGAGTGAATCTTAGAATATTGAAGGTTTTATGTTTAAATTTGATTTTGTAGTTTGAAGATACTAGTTAATGTTGAAATTTAGAGTTTGAAGATGTAAATGTTGAAAATTTAATTTTGAAGTTTAATGTTCAATGTATTTTTGATATTCTTTTTAATTATAATGTTTAATTACTCGATTGTATTAATGATATATGAATTGAACAAATATTGAATTTTAGGTTATTCCTAAAGGAACAATTAAATTTGAGCTAAAATTAGAATCTTTAATTAGTTATTGAAAATTGATGGGTCCTACTAATTTTTTTAAAAAAAATAAAACAATTGCAGAGGTGTTAACCCCCGCAAGTTTTAAATAAAAATTTATTATAAAAGAATTAAATTTAGAATAACGAGGGTCAATAACTGCCGCAAATTAATTACAGGGGTCGTAACCGCCGCAAAATAACCCCTACAAATTAATTATGTGGGTCGAAAAAAACTGTCGTAACTCGTTTGTGATGGATCATTTTTGGGGGATTTTTGGAACCCCTGCAATTATATTTTGCAGGGGTTTTAAACCCCCACAAATCATAAAATTAATCCTCGCAATTTGACCCATTTTTTGTAGTGTAAGGTCTATGCTAGGAGGGCCACACCGAAAGGGCCATGAAAAAATGGTCTTTCCAAGAGGTTCATGCCATGAGGGCCATTACAAGAGGGTCATGCTATAAGGGCCATGTCGTAAGGGTCGTGTCCCGAAAACCATATTGCCCTCTCCGACTAGTTTTGAAGAGACAACATTCCAATGGAATCTCTAAATTGAATTTGATGCCCATGACTAATTCAAAGTCTTTTATATCTGTTAATCACATAAAGGTGAAAGATTCTAGTGTTGAAGGATATTTTGAAGCGTTTCTATATATATCCATTAATTATACAAAGATAGAGGAGTTTGACGTTGAAGGATATTCTGAAACACTCATATCTAATCAAGTCATATAAAGGCAAAATAGTCTGGCATTGAGAGATATTCATCGACTTCAGTTGCATCAATTACCAAAGATCAAATGGCATTCACCAACAGATCTCAAGAATATATTGTCGGAAAAGATGTCTATAAGTTGCTATCCAAAGATGTATGACGTACTAGATATTTCAAAAGTTAAAAATTTGAGGTTCATCTATAGGTCACATTATTTGAGATAGGATAGTATGAAATACTATTCATAATTTGATAGTTCATAGGTCATCCATAAGCTGCAGCAACAACCTAACCGGATAGTGTGCAACGTTACCCAAAGATTGACCGTTTGAAGATTATTCATAAGTCACAACTAAATCCCTATCAAAAAATATGCAAGATTATCAAAATTGATAGGTCCAAGGATTCTCTATAAGCTGTGTCATATCAAAAATTGATTATGCGTAGGATTGCCCAAACACTACCAATTTGAGAGATATTTATAAGTCATATTATATCCAAGGTCAGATGATGTGCAGGAATACCTGAGAGCTAGCAATTTAAGGGATATCTATAAGTCATCTCTTATCCAAGGTCAGATAATGTATAGGATTACCCAAAATCTAGAAACTCAAAGGATATCTATAAGTCACCTTATATCCAACATTAAATGATTTGCAAGATTACCAAAAGATTGACAACTCAAGGGATATCTACAAGTTGTATCGATATAAAGATGCGCAGGACTAACCCAAGGTCACATTTAAATATCATTATCGATGGTCGAAGATGTTATCATTACACATACGAGAAACACTATAGTCCAAAAGTGTTTCCACATCAACATAGGATTATGTGGTTGCAGGGACCATTCTTGTAATACCCCATACTTTTCTTAGATTAGTTTAGCTCCTAGTTGCATGTATAAGAGGCTTAAAGCCTAAAAAATTTAACGAAGTATTAGGGAATTAGTCTTATGTTTGTCCTCTTAACTTCAAGGATTTTGAAATAAGTCTTCCCAACCCTGAGACATAGATTTTTAAGTTAATTCTCTTCAGGGGTGTAAAGGGCATGTCTCAGGAAAGTTTTGGAATTTTTGAATGAGGATTGAGTCGTGTTTGGATTTCAATACCATTAGCTCACCACGATAGTGGTGCGTCACGATGGCTATAGTGATGAGGTCCTTGGCACTCACTGTGGCCTTGTCATCGCCATTCCAGTTATGAATTTAAATTCCTAAGGGGCAGTTACGTCTTTTCCCCTTAACCTAATTCGTAAAAACATGAATTAAAAGTCAGTTTGGGCAATATATGCCCATTTTCCCTAATTTCATCTACAAAACAAACCCTTTTCAATCCCTCAAGTTCATCAATTTCATTCTTTTCTCTCCAAGAAAACCAAGAATCGAGTTTCCAAATCCAAGAACCTTTAAGGAAGCTTAAATATTTGTGTTTTCCTTTCAAGATTTAAGATTCAAGGTATGTGTAATGATCATCCATGGGGCCTTTTCACCCATGAAGTCCAATAATCCCCTTTTAATATCAATTTATGAGTTTTTACATGTTTATGATGAATTGTCTCCATGAAATTATTATTGATTTTGATTACAAGTTATGTTACAAGTGTTTTCGGTGAAATGAGCATTTACACGTTTAAATAATGAAATTTTCATGTTAAATCCCTAACTCATGGTTTTAGTATTGCAATAATGTTATTATCACATGATTTACCCATTCCCATGCTTAAATTCATGACTCCCATATGTTTGATGAAATGTCTAAATGTTGGGTTTTGAGCAATAATCCTTTATTATGTTTTTAAAGCTTCATATGTCCTTATTGTTATTTTTATTCAGTGCTGGAGGGTTATGAATACCCGATACTTAGTTTTTTTTACATAATTTTAGTACCTTCAGAATAAATTTAGATATACCATGAGTAATATCATTCGGTCAACTAGTATGATTAGTTGTTTGTCCTGTTAAGCTTAGTTCAGTCCAGTAATCAGTGTCTTTCAGTTGGGAGTAGTATTTAGCACCGAGTGAATGTATGGATGGTGTCTTCCCTGCCAGTTAAGCATGAGATGTTATTAGCAGTCCCTAAGTTCCAAACCTACGGTGCCATCATGGATTTTGAGGGGTCCCCTTTCAGTTAGGAAAAACACCCTCGTCCTTTGGGATATCAGTTTAGTGATTACTCCAGTTCTGGTTCTACTATGATGGCAAGGATAGAACGAACCTCCTCAATATGGGTCAGACATTGGACTCAACAGTTTCAGTACTGTATTCAGTATATATTCAGTTTAGATTTTCTTGACCAAAGCATATAGATTTATAGTTATTTAGTTATATAGATTTCAGTCCTCTAGTTTATAGATTATTTTAGGAACATATATATGCTTGGTCTTGCATTCACAGTGTTACCGTTTTTATACATTCATGTTCAGTTATCTTATGTTGTTTAGTTAGTCCTTATGTCATCTTCACAGTATCCCATAGTTTTAGTCCAGGTATTCATACTAAGTACATTTCAGTTTTACATGATCTATTTTCATATATCCACTACTCAGTATACCGATGTTAGTTATCCCTTACTAAAATTTTTGTTGTTCAGTCACACAGACATCAGTCACTCAGTTAATTAGATTTACTTAGTACATGTTATGTTGGTTTTGTATATTTATTCATTCATGCTCATGAATACTTGTATGAAAATCTTGATAGTGTGAGCTCAGTATCTGGTGTTAATCCTAAAAAATTCTAATTTAGTCAGTGTTTTATAGTATGATGATTGTCAGGGCTATAGAAAGCTAAGAATTGTACATCAGAAGGAATTACTACAATGGGCCTTACATTTTCAAGTGTAGTCTTTTAGGGTGAGTTCTTATTTATGTGTATTGTTATATCTTGGACTCTAGAATATAGTAGTTGTAGTTCAGTTAGAGTTATTTAACAGGGTCTCGCAGACTTAGAATGATGACTTTAAGCTAAGAGGGAGATGATGGAACAAGTAACCAATTCAAGCTCTCAAATTTTAGTAGTGATGCCAGTGTATTATAGAACATTAAATAGGGGAGGAAGATATCTGACCCATTCTTAACTCAATGCAAAGTTTTGGACTTAAGTCATTACAATATCTACTCATGCTTTACATGTCAGCTCTATGATCATTGTTCATGTTCATGCACATCATAGAGAATCATGTGCGCTTCCATTTCCTAGTATAAGGAGTTCCAGTTCATTCAGTAGTATGAATCATATTCCATGAAATTATGATCTCTAAACTTAAGTCATGTAACTCATGACTCATGTACTCATGCTTTATAGAATGTTCAGTTCCAGGTACTCATGCTACACTCTTAATGATCATCAAAATTTAGATTATGTCATTTGGATCCTTAGTTTTGATCTCTTTAATGAATTTATGCTTTTATGGGTGTTTGTTTAGAAGTTCATATGTGTTTATGAAGATAGGCTTGAATGTCATGTTGGTGTATACGTGGATGAATGCATTATGAGTTAGTGAATTCCTAGTGAGAGGTTGAATTTAGTTGTTGAGATGGTAAGAAGAATTATTCTTGAGATGAGAAGTTGTGAAAATGCATGGGGTATTAACTTCATGGTTCAGACTAGCATTATGGTGTTATGTGCAGTACCTTGTAATTTTGAGTTAGTCTTGAACATGATGAGAGCAAGTAGTTCAACTCAGACTTTGTCTGGAATAGTTATTTGTACCCATGTGAGTATTTAAGAAGCGAGGCTAAGTTTGAATTGGGCAGTTGCGTTGCCTAAGGCCTAATAACTCTATCCCATCTTATGTTTCATAAGCCTATGTTCCTTGTTATAGAGTTATAGACATATTAAGATTCCATATTCAGATATGTCACTCAAATCATGCCCAAGATTCTTTGCTCCTTAATGTTATTACAACTCCTTAGAAAGAGCACTGAAGAAATACATTAGTTGAGTATAAGCTTTCAGCATGATTCAGTCTTATAGCCAGCAATTCAGTTTAGTAGTCAGACAGACAAGTTCCTATGATTTTTCATCTTTTCATCTAGTCATACTATCCGAAGTCTCGTGAATATGGCTATTCCAAGAGGTAAATTGTTTGCATCTATGTAAATTACAAATTCAGCTCAGTTCATGCATTAGGCATCAGTTTTAGATTCTAGATATTCAGTCATAATTTGGTTTGTAAGTGCCTCATACATCATATCAGTCTTTCCTTAGTATTACAACCAAGTTAGTATGATTGGGGAAAACGAAATATCCCAAGGGGGAGATGTTGTAATACCTCGAGTTTTCATGTCCTAAACCTCTCATATTTTCTTCAAAAAACCAAATCCAACTTGAGGTAATGGTTACCCATAAGTTGACTCTCTCATTTCTATCCCAACCTTATAACCAATCTTATGTTATTGCATGTGATCATGAAATTAGTTCAGTTCATGTATCATGTTTTAGACTCTATTATGTAATCATATTTTCAGTCATGTATGTTCAATATATGATCTCAGTTTCCCCAGTGTTCTAACTAACCAGCCTCACTCAAGGATGAATGTTCCCAAGGGGAAGATATTGTAAGATCCCATACTTTTCTTAGCTCAGTTCAGCTCCTAATTGCATGTATAAGAGGCTTAAAGCCTGAAAATTTAACGAAGTGTTGGAGACTTAGTCTTATTTTTGGCCTCTTAACTTTGACAATTTTTAACTGAGTCTTTTTGACCCCAAGATGTAGGTTTTTGAGTGAATTCATGTTCAAAGGTGTAAGGGGCATGTGTCGGAGAAGTTTTAGATTTTTTGGATGAGGATTGAGTCGTGTTTTTATTTTGATTCTAGTAGCTCACCACGATAGTGGTGCAACACGGTGGCTATAGCGATGAGGTCCTTGGTGCATCGTGGTGGCCTTTTTATCTGCGTTCCAGTTGTGAATTTAAATCCCTGAGGGGCAGTTATATCTTTTCCCCTCAACTGAATTCATATAAACACAAATTAAAAGTCGGTTTGGGCAATATATGCCCATTTTTCCAAAATTTCTTCTAAAAAACAAACCCTAATCAATCCCCCAAGTTCATGAATTTCATTTTTTTCTCTCCAAGAAAACCAAGAATCGAGTTCCCAAATCCAAGAACCTTTTAGGAAGCTTAAAGATTTGTATTTCCCTTTCAAGTTAAAAGATTCAACGTATGTGTGATGTTCATCCATTGGCCCTTTTCACCCATGGAGTCAAAGAATCCTCTTTTAATATCAAATTATGAGTTTTACATGTTCATGATGAATTGTCTCCATGAAATTGTTATTGCTTTTGATTACAAGTTATGTTACAAGTGTTTTTCAATGAAATGAGCCTTTACATATTTCAATGATGAAATTTTCATGTTAAATCCCTAACTCATGGTTTTACTATTGTAATTATGTTATTATCACATGATTTACCCATTCCAAAGCTTAAATTTATAACTCCCATGTGTTCGATGAAATGTCTAATTGTTGGGTTTTGATCAATGATCATTTATTATGGTTTTAAAGCTTCATATGTCCTTATTGTTATTTTCATTCAGTGCTGGAGGGTTACGAATACCTGATACTTAGATTTTTACATAATTTTAGTATCTTCAGAATGACTTTAAATATACCATGAGCACTATCATTTAGTTAGTTAGTATGATCAGTTGTTTATCTAGTTAAGCTTAGTTCAGTCCAGTAATCAGTGTCTTTCAGTTGGGATTAGGATTATGCACCGAGTGAACGTAGGGATAGTGTCTCCCCCATCAGTTAGGCATAAGACGTTAGTAGTTGTCCCTAAGTTCCAAACCTATAGCACCACCATAGATTTTGAGGGGTCCCCCATCATTTATGCATGTCACCCTCGTCCTTTGGGACATCAGTTTAGTGATCACACCAGTTTAGGTTCTACTACGATGGCAAGGATAGAACAACCCTCCTCAACATGGGTTAGACGTTGGACTCCATGATAGCTCACATGGTTTATGTCGGTTACATCATAGCTCACATAGTTTCAGTATAGTGTTTGGTAAATATTCAGTTCAGGTTTACTTGAACAAAGCATACAGATTTACAGCTATTCAGTTATCCAGATTTCAATCTTTCAGTTTATAGATTATTTCAGAAACATATATATATATATATATATATTTGGTCTTGCATTCACAGATATTACAGTTTTCATGCATTCATGTTCAGTTATCTCATGTTGTTCAGTTAGTCCTTATCTCATGTGCAAAGTACTCCACAATTTCAGTCCAGTTATTCAGAATAAGTACAGTTCAGTTTTACATGATCAATTTTCATATGTCTGCTACTCAAAATACCGATGTTAGTTATCCCTTACTAAAATGTTTGTTGTTTAATCACACAGACATCAGTCATTCAGTTAATCAGATTTACTTAGTACATGTTATGTTGGTTTTGTATGTTTATTTATTCAAGCTCAGTATATTTGTACATCCGAGTTAAGTCAGTTTCCACCACATTATTTCAAACACAATATTCATACGTTATTCTCAATATAGCTTTTATAGTATATTCAGGCTTACAAGAGAATTGCTTATAGCATTTATGTTTCTACCACCCCCTATCTTATAGAATTATTTTCATCACATGATCTATAAATTTTCTTTGATTTATAGTTTTCACATATAGTCATGTTTCAAATGTATATTTCAGCAAATAACTTATATCCTCAGTTTTACAGCATGTTTGAAATATTTCTGTAATTTAGTGCATGTCTCCATATACTTAGTACATTCCAATGTACTGACCATATATATGCATTTATGGCTACATCCTTCATAATGTAGGTACCATATGTAGCTCTTACACGTGGGTCATACGATTATCAGCTTTCAGCCACCAAGTGATAAGTTCTCCTATTTCGAGAACTCCAGAAAGTTATAGATCATGTGATATATTTTTTATTATTTATATGTATTGATTAGTGGTATTTGGAGGCATATCCCAGCTATTTATGGTTAGTATAGTAGAGGCTTCATAGATGGTCAGTTAGAGTCATGATATTGTAAATCAAGTTCTTTCTTCAGAGTATCATGTTGTAAACTTATTCAATATTGCATTCAATCAGATTTTCTCATGATTATGCTTCCACTTAGTAAATTATGTTTTGTTATATAGATATAAAATCAATTTCTCAATAGCAGTGGTAGAGGCATGATTTTTGTTAGGGGGGGCAGAAGTAAACATAAGAACTAATCAAAGGGGATTCAGCCTCAACTGTATATACATAAAAAATGATTTTAACTATGTATAAATAGTAAAAAAAATTGTCAAAGATGGTTTAAATGAACCCTCTCGACTAATGTAGCTCTGCCCCTGCTCAACAGTATGCCAGTTCATGGGTTAGCTTAAGATCACTTGTGGTTCTAAGCACCTTGTTACGACTAGGGGGTAGTTTCAGGTCATGATAGTTCTATACAAAGTATCATCGGTTCCCAACAGGGGAACCCTACATTGAAGAAAATTTTCAATTGTCAAATGGCTATTTTACCCAATGACCAAGAGGGTCGTTTCAAGACCCCATAAGATCCTAGCTCATTTCAGCTTATTATTGCATGTTAAAGGGGTCCAAGACTTGGAAAATTTCACTAAGTGTTAAGGCTTAGTCTTCTCCAAAGACCCTTAAACTTTGATGATTTTATTTTTAACCTTTCTAACCTCAGAACATTACTTTCTAAGTTGATTCGTGATCGAGGTTGTCTATAGTTCCACTTGGGTGAGTGTCAGAATTTTTGGATGACGTTTAAGACCTATTTTGATGGTCAAAATAGTGAGGCTCTGCGATATGACCAAGACACATTGAATATTGCATCGGTGGGGGGCACCGCGGGTCACTGCATATAGCATCAATAGAGCACCACAACGTGGGGCATTTCTTGTCGGTTGGTCCAGTTTAGTTCAATGAGTTTTGGTTCTAGAAGGGTCTTTAAGTCATTTCCCTCACTCTAATCTAGCCATAACATGGGATTTAGGATCCCAAAGGCATTATTATTCATCTTTTACACAAAATTCTCTCAAAAGAAAGCAATTCTCTCTCAATAACAAATCCTAGCCTCTTCAAAAGAAATAAGGGATTCAACTTAATTTTCAAGAAAACCATCAAGAATCCTAACGAATTCTTCAATTAAGGTATGTGTGATGTTCATACATGAGCCTTGTCACCCATGAAGTCCAAGAATCCATTTTCAAGTTTAAAGCTATGATTTTTACATGTTATTATAAGTTATATTCATGAAGCTATTATGAATTCTGATTACAAATTATGTTTACCATGCTTTTATATTGGAAATTCTCCTTGACACGTTTTAATGATGATGTTCTCATATTAAATCCTAAATCCATGATTTTAGCATTTCAATTATGTCAGTATCACCTGTTTAACTATTCTCATGCTTAAGCCTATGAATTTTAAGTGTTTGATGAAATGCCTAAGTGATTGGGTTTTGAACAATGGCTACTAATGATGTTTTCAAAGATCTAGTATGTTCCCATTGTTATTGTTATTGAGTCCTAGGGTTATGAATAACCAAAATTTAGATAACTACCTAGTTTTCATTATCTACAGAATAATGTTTGTTATACCATGAGCAATATCATTTAGTCAATTACTAGGGTCAGTTGTGAGTTCAATTAAGCTTAGCTCAGTCAAGTAATCAGTGTCTTTTAGTTGGGAGTAAAATCTTAGCACCGAGTGAACATAGGGATGGCGTATCCCCCATCAGTAGGCATGAGGAACTTGTCTCCTCCGTTAGTAGGCATGAGATGTTAGTAGCAGTTCCTAGGTTCCAGAGCTATGGCACCACCGTAGACTTTGAGGGGTTCCCCATCAGTTAGGCATGACACCCTCGTCCTTTGGGATATCAGATTAATGGATTCACACAACCAATGTTAGTACCCGTGCCATGGTACTGACACCCTTCCAGCTGGGGTTATAGGTTGGTCCCTGATAGTACATTGGGGTATGCTGGTTATAGCTAGCTCCCACAGTCTCAGTTCAGTATTTAGTATAGAGTTCAGTTTTAGGTTTTCTTGACCATAACATACAGTTAGAGTTATTTAATTTTAATATTTCATTACTTCATTTTATAGACTATATCATATTCATGTTTTATGCTTAGTCCTGCATTCTCAGATTTTACAGCTCTTATGGATTCATACTCAATTATCTCATGTTATTTAGTCAGTTATTTTTTCATGCGTTTAGCCTAACCTTATATCATAGTCCAGTACATTCAAAGTACTGATCGCTTACTCATTTCATGTGCTATGATGTCTTATATCATAGGTTAGGACCCTCGAGTTTTCGACTGTACTTAGGCCTTCTAGCATATCTGCAGCAGTAGCAGTGGTGAGTCCTCATATATCGAGGGTCATTTATGATTCTTTTAGTATTTTGCTCATTAGTCAGTCGAAGTTAGTTGGGTGCTTGGATCATCAAATCCTTAGTCAGTTAGAGGCTTTTCAGACTATTTCAGAGAGTTAGTCAGTTTATCAATTGTTATTATCAGTCTTTGCAGTGTTGTTTTAAGACGCTTTTAGAACTATGATTTTAATCGAATGTTTTAATATTTAAAACCTTATGGTGATTTCAGTTAAATTCTACACATGTTATTTTTTATTTATTATATTCAGTGCTCACAACAGGTACCAGCTCATGGGTTAGCTTGTGGTCTCTCGGGAATATAAGCACTATGTGGCATCTAGGGTGTATTTCTAGGGCGTTACAAACTTGGTATCAGAGCCTAAGGTTTTAAAGTATCCTAGGGAGTCTGAAATTCGTGTTGAGTAGAGTTTTATACATGGGTATGAAGCATGCCACTCTTATGTACAGGAGGCTACAAGACATTTTCGGAAAAGTTTCCCTTCTTTCAGTATTCATGTCACGCGGATGAGAATGAGCACTATTTAAACTCTCTTTCTAATTTGATCTTCCTTTTATTTATAGAACATGCCTCCTAGAAAGACTAACGGAAGAAGAAATGAGAATCAACCCACACTTCCGCCTGTTTAGGAAGATCCCCTGAATGAGCATGTCTCTCATGCCAAGTTCAGATCTATATTCACTGCTCTGGCTCACTCTGTAGCAGCTCAGAATAATCAGCAGGCTGCTATCCCAGCTAATCCAGTGGCTAATACTGCCGCAACTAGGATTTAGGACTTCACCCGAATGAATTCTTCTTTGTTTTTGGGATCCAAGTCTGAAGAGAATCCACAGGAGTTCCTTGAAATGGTTCAGAAGGTGATAGACATTATGGGTATGACTTCTAGTAAGAGTACAGAGTTGGCTGCTTACCAGTTGTAGGATATAGCCCACACCTGGTATAAGTAGTGGAAGGGTGATAGAGGTATAGATATAGGTCTTATAGAGTGGAAGGAGTTTGGTATAGCCTTTTTAGATAGATTCTTTCTTTTGGAGTTAAGGGAAGCTAAGGTGCTAGAGTTTATTAATTTGAGGCAGGGTAGTATGAGTGTGAAGAAGTATTCGCTTAAGTTTACTCAGTTGGCAAGGTGTGGTCTTCATGTGGTGTCTAATAACAAATTTGTGTCTAGTATATTTGATAGTGTGGTCAAGGAGTGTAGGACCGCAATGTTGATTAAGGAGATAGACATGTCTAGGCTTATAGTTTATGCTCAGCAGATTGAAGAGGAGAATGTTAAAAAGAAAGAAAGAGAGAATAAGAAGGTTAGGACAGGTAGTTTCAACTTTACTCAGACAAGATTAAAGGGTGGTAACTATCCTTAATTCTATCAAAAATATTCTACCCTATCTCTGTCTTTAGCTAGTGGTCCAGTTCCAAGGCTTAGAATGGTAATCAAGATAGGACACCAGGCTCTAAGACTCAGGGTAGTGTGAACAGTGTTTGGACTAATCTACTTTTCTAGAAGTATTGTAGAAATCATCAAAGTATGTGTAGGGCTAGCAGTGATATGTGTTTTGAATATGGCAAGCCAGTACACAGGGTGAGAAAGTGTCCGACAGGCATGTGGAAAGGTAGGAATGATCTCCAGCAGGGTCAGGATAACTCTTTAGTAGCACCAGCAGGTCGCACAACTCAACAAGGCGCCACTTCCAGTGCCACCATTAGTCAGTGCCAGAATAGATTGTATGACCTCCAGTACTGTCATGATCAGGAAAGTTCTCTTGATGTGTTTACGGCTATGTTACAGGTCTTTCATTAATATGTTTATGCTTTGTTAGATCCCGAGGCTTCACTCTCTTTTGTAACCCCTTATATAGCTATCAACTTTGGAGTTAGCCCAAAACCTTGTCAGAACCCTTCTCAGCATCTATCCCAGTAGGTGTCTCTATTGTATCCTGGCAGGTATATTGGAACTGTCCGGACATAATATCCCAGAAAGTCACTTCAATTGATCTTGTGTAGTTGGAGATGACTGATTTTGATGTCATTCTCGGCATAAATTGGCTCCACTCATATTATGATTCAATTTATTATAGAAACTGAGTCATTCAGTTCCAGTTTGCAGATGAACCAGTTATTGAATGAAAGGGTAGTACATCAGCGCTTAGGGGTCAGCTTATTTTTTACCTTATGGCAATAAAAATGATTTCCAAGGGGTGTCTTTATCATCTTATTTGAGTCAAAGACTCTAATTCTGAAACTCTCAATATCGAGTCAGTTTCAATAGTGAGAGAATTTCCAGATATGTTCCCTGAAGATCTTCCCGAAGTTCCTTCTGAAAGGGAAATTGACTTTGGAATAGACATTCTTCCAGATACCTATCCTATCTCTTTTCCACCCTACAGAATGGCTCCAGCCGAGCTTAAGTAATTGAAAAAACAGTTGAAAGATCTCTTAGATAAGGGATTCATCTGGCCCAGTGTTTCCCCATGGGTCGCTCCAGTCCTTTTCGTAAGAAAGAAAAATAGTTCTCTCAGAATGTACATCGATTATCATCAATTGAACAAAGTCACCATCAATAATAAGTACCCACTCCCTAGAATTGATGACTTATTTGACAAACTTCAGGGTGCCAGTTACTTCTCTAATATAGACCTCAGGTTCGGCTATCATCATCTCAGAGTCAGAGAGTGTGACATTCTGAAAATTGCTTTTAGAACCCGATATGGTCTCTTCAAATTTCTAGTCATGTCTTTTAGACTAACGAATGCCCCAGTAGATTTCATGGACTTGATGAACTAAGAGTTTAAGAAGTACTTGGACATGTTCATCATAGTCTTCATTGATGATATTCTTGTCTATTCCGGTAATGAAAATGCTTATACAGACAACCTTAGAAATGTATTGCACACTCTTAGAGCCCACGAATTGTTTGCCAAATTCAGTAAGTGCGAATGTTGGCTAAGATCAGTAGCTTTACTTGGCCATATTATTTTTGATGATGGCATTAGAGTTCACCCTTAAAATATTGAAGCAGTGAGAAATTGGCCTAGATCTATCTCTCTATTAGATATCTAGAGTTTCTTGGGTTTGGATGGCCATTACCAATGGTTTTTTAAAGTGTTTACATCTATTGCATCCCCCATGTACAGATTGACCCAGAAGAAAGTCAAGTTTTAGTGGTCAAATTCTTGTGAGAAGAGTTTTCAGGAGTTAAAGACTCGACTCACCTCAGCCCCAGTTTTGTCATTACCAGATGGTTCAGATGGGTTTGTTGTTTACTGTGATACTTCTAGAGTTAGTATTAGTTATGTGTTGATTCGAAGAGGTAAGGTCATAGCCTATGCCTCTAGATAGTTTAAGCCCCATAAAAAGAATTATCCTACCCATGATCTTGAGTTAGCAGCTGTTGTGTTTGCCTTGAAAATTTGAAGGCACTATCTCTATAGGGTGTATGTTGATGTGTTCACGGATCACAAAAGCTTGTAGTATGTGTTTTCGTAGAAAGATCTGAATCTTCGTCAGCGAAGGTGGTTGGACTTATTGAAAGACTATGATATAAGTATTTTGTATCACCCAGGCAAGGTCAATATAGTGGAAGATGCCTTTAGTATATTGTCTATGGGTAGTGTTGCTCATGTTGAGGCTGATAAGAAAAAGTTAGTCAGGGAGGTTCATCAGCTTGCAAGACTAGGTGTTCGTTTGGTTGATTCAGATGAGGGTATTGTATGGGTTCAGAATAGTTTAAAATCTTCTTTGGTTGCTGAAGTGAACAAAAAGCAAGATAGGGATCCCAGTCTAGTTAAGTTAAAGGAGTCAGTTAGAGATCAGAAAGTAGAGGTTTTCTCACAAGGGGGAGATGGTGTGTTGCGGTGTCAGGATAGGTTGTATGTGCCATGTGTTGATGGGTTGAGATTATAGATTTTAGCAAAAGTTCATGGTACACGTTACTCTATTCACCCAGGGGCCACTAAGATGTACCGTGATTTGTGAGACAGCTATTGGTGGAGTGGTATGAAGAAGGATATTGCAGAGTTTGTAGCTAAGTGCTCTAATTATCAGTAGGTTAAGATTAAGAACCAAAGGCCTAGTGGCACTATGCAAAAGTTCAGCATCCCCACTTGGAAGTGGGAAGAGGTGAACATGGATTTTGTGATAGGGTAGCCCCGTACGCATCATCGATATGATTTGATATGGGTTATTATTGACAAAATGACCAAGTTAGCTCATTTCTTGCCAGTTCATACTTCTTATTCATCCATGAACTATGCCAAGCCTTATCTCAGAGAGTTAGTTAGGTTGCATGGAGTTCCACTATCTATTATCTCAGATAGAGGTACTCAATTTACCTTTCACTTTTGGAAGGCATTTCAGAAGGGTCTTGGTACCTAAGTTCATCTCAGTACATCCTTTAACCCTCAGACAGATGGTCAGGCAGCAAAGACCATTCATATTTTATAGGACATATTGAGAGCGTGTGTTATTGACTTTAAGGGTAGTTGGTCTGATTAGTTGACTACGATCGAGTTTTCCTACAATAATGGTTATCATTCCAGTATTCAGATGCCTGATTCAGTGTTTTATGAGTTAAAGAAAGTTCAGTTGATAAGGGAAAGGCTTAAGATAGTCCAAAGCCGTCATAAATCCTATTCAGATATGAGGAGAAGAGATCTTGAGTTTTAGGTTGGTGACTTAGTCTATTTGAAAATCTCTCATATGAAGGGAGTGAAGAGATTTAGCAAGAAAGGGAAACTTAGTCCTTGATCTGTTGGCCCTTATAGGACCTTGAGTAGTTATGGAAAGGTAGAATATGAGCTTGGGTTGCCCATAGATCTGGCATCCGTGCACCCAGTATTCCATGTTTCTTTATTAAAGAAGTGTATTGGTGATCCAGCTGTAGTTGGTCCTTTAGAAAGTACAAATGTTCAAGATAGCCTTTCTTACGAAGAAATCCCAGTTGAAATCCTAGATTGTTAGATTCGAAGACTAAAGAACAAAGAAGTTCCCTTGGTCAAAGTTCTTTGGTAGAACCAGTCTGTTAGGAGAGCTAATTGGGAAACAGAAGCAGACATGCAAACCAATTACCCTCATCTCTTCTCCACAAACTCAAACTCAGCTTAAGGTAACAGTTCTCCTTAGATTTTATCTTTTCAATTCCCAGTTCCAACCATGTAATCATCTTCATGTCATTGCATACATTCTCGAATCAGTTTAGTTACATATCATGTTTCAAACTCAGTCATGTAACTATGTTTTTAGCTATGCATATTCAGCATGTACTCTTAGTACCTCAGCATTCTCAGCTTAATCAATCTCATTCGAGGATAAATATTTCCAAGGGGGAGATATTGTAAGACCCCGTAAGATCCTAGCTCATTTTAGCTTACTATTTCATGTTAAAGGGGTCCAAGACTTAGAAAATTTCACTAAGTGTTAAGGCTTAGTCTTCTAAAAATCCCCTTAAACTTTGATGATTTTATTTTCGACCTTTCCGACCTCAGAATGTTAGTTTCTAAGTTGATTCATGATTGAGGTTGTCGATAGTTCATCTTGAGTGAGTTTTGGATTTTTTGGATGACGTTTGAGACCTGTTTGGATGGTCAAAACAGTGAGGCTCTATGATATGGCTGCATCCCATTGAATATTGCATTGGTCAGGGGCAGTGTGGCACATCGTATATTGCATCGATAGAGCACTATGGTGCGGGGCATTTCTCGTCGATTGGTCCGATTCAGTTTAATGAGTTTTGGGTCCATGAGGGTATTTGAGTCATTTCCCTCAATCTAATCCAGTCACAACACGGGATTTAGGGTCCCAAAAGCATTATTTGTCATCTTTTACACAAAATACTCTCAAAAGAAAACAATTCTCTCTCAAGAATAAACCCTAGCCTCTTCAAAAGAAACAAGAGATTCAAGCATAATTTTCAAGAAAATCATCAAGAATCTTAACAAATTCTTCAATTAAGGTATGTGTGATGTTCATCCATGGGCCTTTTCACCCATGGAGTCCAAGAATCCGTTTTTAAGTTTAAAGCCATGATTTTTACATGTTATTATGAGTTATCTTCACGAAGTTATTATAAATTCTGATTACAAATTATATTTACCATGTGTTTTTGTTGGAAATTATCATTGATACGTTTGAATGATGATGTTCGCATCTTAAATTCTAAATCCATGATTTTAGTAATTCAATTATGTTAGTATCGCATGTTTTAACTATTCTCATGCTTAAGCCTATGAATTTCAAGTGTTTGATGAAATGCCTAAATGATTGCGTTTTGAACAATGACTACTTATGATGTTTTTAAAGCTTCAGTATGTTCCCATTGTTATTGTTATTGAGTATTGGGGGTTATGAATACCCAAAATTTAGCTGATTGCCTAGTTTTCATTATCTACAGAATAATTTCAGTTATACCATGAGCAATATCATTCAGTCAGTTACTAGGGTTAGTTGTGAGTTCAATTAAGCTTAGTTCAGTCCAGTAATCAGTGTCTTTCATTTAGGAGTAAAAAATTAGCCCCAAGTGGACGTAGGGATGGTGTCTCCCTCATCAGTAGGCATGAGGAACTTGTCTCTCCCATTAGTAGGCATGAAACATTAGTAGCAATCCCTAAGTTTCTGACCAACGTTGCCACCGTAGACTTTGAGGGGTCCCCCATCAGTTAGGCATAACACCCTCGTCCTTCAAGTTATTAGATTTATGGATCCATACAGCCAATTTTATAACTCGTAGCACAGTACTAACACCCTTCTAGTTAGGGTTATAGGTTGGACCCTGATAGTACATTGGGGCATATCGGTTATAGCTAGTACTGTGATAGCTAGTTCCCACAGTCTCAGTTCAGTATTCAGTACAGAGTTCAGTTTTAGGTTTTCTTGACATAACATACAGTTATCAGTTATTCAGTATTACTATTTCAGTACTTTACTTTACACGCTATATCAAAATTATGTTTTATGTCTGGTCATGCATTCTCAGATTTTACGACTCTTATGCATTCATACTCAATTATCTCATGCTATTCAGTTAGTTATTTTCTCATGCATATAAGCCATGCATTTATGCCTAACCTCATATCATATACTATTACATTTAAAGAATTGATCGCATACTCATTTCTTATACTATGATGTCTTATATCATAGGTTCGGACGCTCAGGTTCCTGATCGTACTTAGACCTTCCATCGTATTAGCAGTAGTAGCAGTGGTGATTCCTCATATATCGAGGGTCATTTATGTTTATTTTAATCTTTAGCTCAGTAGTCAGTCGGAGTTAGTTGAGGGCTTTTCCCATCAACTCCTTAGTCAGTTAGAGGCTTTTTAGACTATTTCAGAGAGTTAGTTTATCAGTTATTATTATCAGTCTTTGCAGTATTATTTTTAGACAGTTTCTGAACTATGATTTTAATTGAATGTTTCAGTATTTAAAACCTTATGGTGTTTATAGTTAAAGCCCACAAATGTTATTTTTTTATCTATTTTGTTCAGTGCTTATAGCAGGTACCAGCTAATGGATTAGCTTATGGTCTCTCGGGACTGTAAGCCCAGTGTGGCATCCATTGTGTATTTTTGGGGTGTTTCAGTTGTTGTGTCTGCTATTGAAAAATTTTTACCCTCCATATAGTTATGTGAGAGAATGACATTTTTTTCGGATAACAACTCACGCGAAGATATGGTAAAATACTATAAACCCCTTAGTGAATATGTTTCGCACTAACAGTTTTGTTTGAGAATATTATCAAGAGCATCTAAAAGGATAAAAATCTCAAACCAAAACCACAGGTGAGGAAAACTCCAAAATGGACATAGCACAATGTGGAACTTTTTCTTAGCAGCAAACTGGGATGTAGTTCAAAGAGGAATATCAAACTATTTGGATGCTAGTTAAAAGACAACTTCCACCATCATCAAATCATATCCCTATCATAAGGCATATGGTTGTTTTGGGATTTTGGTTTTAGTTTCACTTTTGAAGTATTTCTAAACTCACGCCGAAAGTAACTTTTAGTTTCCTTCAAATCTGGGTGACGTACATCTATAGGTATGAGGATTATGTCCACGTAGCTCATATTTACATTTGTGAGGGCCTCACATTTTGAAATTGAAATAATTACAAGCCTCAAGTCCATAGTTCAATTTTTGTGGCTTATCCTGAGCCAAAGGTCATCTTAGCATTAAAGACTACCTTTTACACTGATCGAGTCAAACTACATGCAGTCTGATTCCCTAAGTGTATAAAGGTTGAGCTATATATTGAAAATTCGACTGCATTCCAACCTCCCCTAAATCCTCTTATTTTCAAGCTTTCGAATTTCACTAAAATTTGAAAATTTGGATTGCGTGTGAATTCTTTAAAATTGTGCTTAAAATAAAGGTTTATGTACTACAAATTTCCTGAATCCCCATGCAATGTGAGATATGTAAGAAACCTGATACCAGGGTTCAACCATAACTCCATGAATCTTGTGTGAAAATCAACCTTTTTTTGAAATATGAAATTGTGGTCGGACAAAAATTAGGAACATCAAACTCCTTTTGCCTAGGGTTACTTGCATCCACCCTACCTAAAGGGAGGGGACAGTTTGCTTTCCATAACTAGGTTTAATCTCAAGTTGCCTAATCTTAAATAAAATTAAAATATTTACATTATCTGGATAAAAACCTTTTGAGATATTCATTTGGATCTATTTTATTAGTTAAGTAACAATTATAAATTTCAGTATTCATACAGACGATATCATATAATTTGTTAATAAATCGGGTTTTAATTCATCTTAAAATTTATTTAAATAGGATACGCTTTGATTGTAAATTTGACTTGTTCTTAAAAGTAAATTATTGGAAAAATATGTGTTGATTTTATTAAACCAAGCTACTCGAGATTGAATTGGTCGTTAATTTGTTTCAAGTTTTGATTCAATTCAGTTGATTTATTAATTTTGGCCATAAAAATCAAATTGACCACATCTGCAATGCAATTGGCCAACTGATATCCAATTTGGTTAAACTTTAGATAAACTCAACTGAATTTTTAATCAAATGTGGCTATTTTATAAATGATCTAATTAATCAGTCCAACCCAAAACAACCATGCCGACCTAACTCTCATTTCTTTTCCCTAAACCTGATTCCATCCACCACCAGCAATACCCCAACAACAATACATAATAACAATAGTTGCTAACATTAGCTGTAACAATAGCGTACAATGGCAGTTGCGGACAATTACAAACAATAGTTGCAACAACGTGACAATTTCATACAAATGCACAGCTGTAGCAACAACAGACCATTTCATACAAACCTTATCCTCAATTTCAAATTGCAAAAAATAAATTTTGAAATCCCTCAAATACCCCTTTGTTTCCCCCCAAAATTAGTCCTAAATCTCCTATATATACTAATTGAAGAACAAGAGTAAAGAGGAGGATTTTTGAAAAAAAATAGGGATTTTGGAGGAGCACTTTTCTAATATCACATGACCAAAAATTCGCAGAGAAAATACTTAATTCCAGTGAAATCACTCAAGTTCCGACGAAGTTAATTCTAATTCAAGTGAAATCGAGTGAAACATCTGGTGGTGGAACTTACATCATGCTAAGCTCGTTTGTCTCAGTTACTGCTCCAAAAATGGTAAAAGAAATCATCTTTGAATGCACTATTATTCTTTGTATTAGTATTTTGTTGATTAGTTTCATGACCCGAACCCGGGCCAGGCCGTGACGGGAAATGTCAAGCCCTTAATAGGCCGAAGACAACCCCCTTAGCCTTACCTCAGGAGCACATAAATATAAACTGCAAAAGCCAACCAAATGATAGATATATAAAACCAAAAGAAAATGTAAAGAGTCAAAATAAAACATCAACGACATCCCAATCCTGTCCACAAAAGCCTCCAAACCAAGAATATCAACTAAGTTGGGACATGCCCCCGACCATGACACAAAGAATTCAAAATACTAAGACAATAGGGAAACCAATGAAATAATCAATCCTTCAAAGGATGGAGGCTCACCACCTAACAGCTGATCAATAGAAGTACCCAACCGTTGAACGTTGCATAGAATCAATAAAAAAATCCTCGAAACCTACATCATGATATAGTGTAGCATTAAGAGACAGTCAGTGGGGCGAGCACTGGCATGTAACTCAAGGGATAGGGATAAAATAATGTGGTTACCAAAGTCCATCCATAAACCACAGGCACAACATTTATACATATATATATAAGACGCAGGGATAGGGACAAGGGTCAATTAGCATGATAGTTTAAAACATTGGTCTGAGCTATGTATCTCGTTTCGTCCTAAAGGCACCCATAGGATATATGGGTATGACTCCCCCTGCCGGAACAACCCTAGTCAATGATAGCCGCATGAACCGAGGAAAGGCTAAAGACACCATAGTGATAGCCATCCAAAATATAATTTGTATCCAGACACAAGGTCATATAGACCCCCAATGTTAGTAAACATAGTTTTCTGTGTTGGTTTCCTCGGGACTACACCTTTACGGTGAGCTACACAATTTCATTTAAGCCCAAGTTAAAATAGTTTGCACATAAACCAACCTTTAACCATGGAGTCATTTATTAAGGCATTTACCAACTTGGTATCATCATAATAATATGCTTCCAAACAATTCCATTTATGTCAAACCAATCCATATAACTATTACACTTTCAAATTCCATTTAAAATCCAAAACCATGGCCACCAAGGGCATTCCAAAACAATATTTATCCATTTATACTTTTGCATTAGCAACGTTCTCAAAGGTAAATTATATTGTGTAAAATTCCATATTCGAAACCAAGATAAATAAAGTGGATTGATGTTGATGCATTACCATACCAAAATTTCACCAATTTGGGGAAACCCATGTCTCCTATTTCAATCATTATAAAATGTACCAATTCAATTCCAAAAGCCATAATTTAAAGCATGAATAACACATTAAAATGATGGAAAAAGTAATTCAAGTATAAACAACCAAAATCCCTCAACCCAATTTCAAACCCATCATTCTAAACACATAGATATTAAATAAATTCATGACATAATGTAAAATACATGTTAAGGAATGAGAAACATACCTGAAATACAAAAGAATTTGAAGAGAAATTAAAGTTTGGAGCCCTGAGTAGTGATTTCCTATAAAAACCCTTAAACTTTCTTGGTTTGGGGGTTAAAGAGAAGTGTATGTTTTGATCTTTGACAACTAAAGGAAAAGGGTTAATTTGATGTTTTAAATTCGTTAAGGGGTAAAGGACCAAAAGGCCCCTCAACCCAAGGGAAAAAATAAAAACTAGATGAAAAATATATAGCAGTATAGCACGCCTCTATTGCGGAGGGTAGCCAGCATGGCCACGCTCTTATCGCAGAAGCGAAGTGGCATGGCACGCCATTATCGTGGACCCCCACTACCTCGGGGTCCAAAATAACCCCAAACCCCTTCTAAAATTTTCCCAAAATACCTCAATAACATCCTTAACATAATTCAAGTCAAAATTTAACATTACACACATAGGAGAGTCAAAAATAAAATGATCAAAATTTTATGAGGTCTTATATTATCCCTCCCCTTTGGATCATTCATCCTTGAATGAAGAGTTAGGGAATTTTTAGCATGATAATAGAATAAATATAGTAGAATCCAAGTACAGATTCAAAAAATGATAAGAGGGAGATGAAACTCATACCTTTATCACTTTCATCCAACCTTGGAGACAAGAACGGGTATTTGGCTTTCATATCTTCTTCAGATTCCCATGTAGCTTTTTATACCTTTTGATTTCTCCAAAGCACCTTCATTGAAGCTATATTCTTTGTCCTCAACTTACGAACTTGTATATCCAATATTTTAACCAGGAGTTTCTCATAGGATAATGAATCCTTAACACCAACATCCTCAATTGGCACTACTAAAGAAGGGTCACCCACACACTTTTTCTGCATAGACATATGGAAAACGAGATGAATCGAGGCCAAATTTTTTGGTAACTCTAACTCATAAGCAACATTACCAACTCTTATTACAATTTTGTATGGACCAATGTAACGAGAATGGAGCTTTTCTTTCTTTACAAACCTCATGACACCTTTTATAGAAGTATCCTTCAAGAATACCCAATAGCCAACTTAAAAATTCAACTTTCTGTACCTCACATTTGCATAAGACTTTTGGAAACTTTGAGCATTCTTAGGTCGCTCCCAAATTACCTTCAACTTATTTATGGCCTAGTAAACCAAGTCAGGGTCAAACAACCTAGTCTATCCCACCTCAAATAATCCAATAAGAAACCTCACCACCTACCATAAAGAGCCTCAAAAGGAGCCATTTGAATGATAGAATAATAACTATTATTATAAGAAAACTTAATAAAAGTCAAATAATCAACCCAACTACCTTGAAAATCAATCATACAGGCCTCTAGCATATCCTCTAAATTTTGAATAGTGCTCTCCACTTGTCCATCCATTTGAGGGGGGAAAGCGATGCTAAGGTTCACCTGAGTACCCAAACCTTTCTGAAACAAATACCAAAAGTGAAACAAAAACTGCATACCTTGGTCTGAACTGATGGACACCGGTGCCCATGCAACTTTACTATCTCTTAAATGAATAACTTAGCATAATCCTCTCCTGACTAGTTAGTCCTCACAGAAAAGAAGTGAGCAGACTTTGTCATCCTATCCACAATGACCCAAATAAAATTATACTGACTCGAAGACTGTGGAAAACCTGTAACAAATCCATATTAATCATCTCCCACTACCACATGGGTAATTCTATCTCTTAGTACATGCCACCAGGTATTAAATATTCTCCCTTGACTTGTTCACAAACCATAAACTTAGCAACAAAATTCGCCACATCTCATTTCATATTATTCCACCAGTAGATTTCCTTTAAGTCATGATACATTTTAGTCAAACCCAGATGAACTATATATCTGTACTCATGATCTTCGATCAAAATCCTTACCAGCAACCCATCTACATCAGGGACACACAACCTTCCTTGATACCTCAAGATGCCATCTCTCCCAATCTCGAAAGCCATAACTTTTTATTGACCCGCATCATCCTTGGTATGCATAAGTATGGGAGCCATAACCTATTTCTCCTTGACCTCAACACTAAGAGATGACTTAACCACTTCCTGAATAATCACTCATCCATCCTCAAAGTCCAAAAGATGAACTCCCAAGTTTGCCAGCCTGTGGATATCCTTCATCAATTCTTTTTTCTCCTTATCCATATGGGATAGACTTCCCATAGATAATATTTTAAGAGCATTAGCAGCAACATTAAATTTACTAAATAGTAGTGCAAACTCATATCGTAATCCTTAAGCAATTTGAGCCACCGCCTCTACCTAAACTTTAACTCCTTTAGTGTAAAAAGATACAATAGGCACTTATAGTCTGAATAAATATCCATGTGCACTCCATATAGATAATGATGCCAGATTTTCAAAGCAAAGACTACAGTTGCCAACTTTAAGTTGTAAGTTGGATAATTTATCTCATGAACCTTAAGCTGCCTAGAAGCGTACATTGCGACCTTACCATGTTCCATCAACACACAACCCAGTCCCATATAGGACATATCATAATACACAACAAACCACTCAGTACCCTCGAGTAGGGTCAAAATAAACCCATAAGTTAATTTATCCTTCCACTTCTCAAAATACCTTCACAAGAATCGAACCACAAAAACTTAACTTGTTTTGAGTTAGCTTCATCAGTGGGTGTAATACCCCATACTTCTACCTAGCTTAAATTCGTCCTAAAAATATTAAAGGATTTCTTTAAGAGATGAATCCACTTTTATATAAGTGGAATTTTCAAGATTTTAACTATTTGTTGTGTGATAAATTCAATAAGCTTTCTATCGATACTAATTTTGCCCAAATCCGACACCCGGGTGAAGAGTTAGAGCCTTTTTAGTAAGAAAACATATCACCTGAGCCATCAACACAAATCCAGTGAGCCTACTCAATTAGGGCACGTCGTGCCAAGGCTCAAATTCATAATTATCCTTTTTCCAGTGAATCATCGCGATACCATCCATCGTGGTAAGATTCCAGGTCCCATCAGTATTGCACCGTGATTTCACCACATCCACCGTTAGCCCAGTTCCTAGTTGGCAATTTCCAGTGGCACGACGCAATAGCACCGCATCACGCCAGGTGCCCAAATCGGGTTTTCATTGATGAAAAATAAAAACCTTCTAAGGGCAATTGGGTCTTTTTTTATGACCCAAATCAGCCTTTAACCACTAAATTATGCCCTAAAAACCCTATTACATCACTTTTCCTCACTTTCTCTCAAGAACAAAATACTTCTCTCTCAAGAACAAAAACCCTATCTCTCAAATTCAAGGGACAAATCATAAGAACTCTCCATCAATCCTTCTAAATTCATTAACTCAGTATGCATAGTGTTTATTCATGGATTTCTTTCGTCCATAAAGCCCAAGAATCAAGTTTTAAATCATGTATTATGAATATTATGTTGTGGGTTGATTATGTTTATGTGATTATTGTTGTATAGTTCCTAAGTTGGAACATTAATGTATTTTTATGGAATTACGTTAGTATATGAGTTTAAATCCATGAATTGAGTGGTTTATAAGGTGTTAATTGATTATTATACCTATGGCCTAAGTAGGGCATGTAAGGTGTTTGATAAAATTCCTAGAACACTAGAAATTATGTAATATAGCTCAATTGTGACTTAAGTGATGGATTCATGTTTTACCCTTATGTTCAAATTACTCCCGGCTATTGATGTGCAATGTAGATGTTTGTTGAAATGCTCATGATGCTAGAATATGGAATTATGACATTGATTATATGCATTCCTTCCATGTACAAGATTATGATAACCATTTACTTCATGAAATCCGCAACTTATTGTATTATGAATTGTTGATATTGGTCATGTGTTCAAGAAGTGTCAAGTCTTGTCAGTCTCATGCTATCGAGTCCTGGGGGTATTTGTACCCGACAACTTAGCTGTGTGCCTAGAGCTAGTGTCAGTTTTCATGATACTCTCAGTCAAGCCATGATCAGTAGAATTCAGTCAGTCATGTGACTCAGGAAAACTTAGTAAACTCAGTATCAGTCTAATCCCATTCAGTAATCTCAGGAATCTCAGTGATCTCAGTCAGTCATCATATCTCAGTAGTATTCAGTTCAGACCTTAGTAAACTCAGTCAACTAGAAGAACTCAATAGCATTATGTCAGTTAACAGAATTCAGTAGTATTCCATCGGTCAACAGAAATCCAGTAAACTCAATTTAATCTAGTTAATCAGTAACAGATCAGTCCAGCCTAGTATGAACTAGGAAGTCAGTTCTTTGTCTATTCAGTTGGGAGTAGGATTCAGCACCGAGTGAGCCCAGGGATGAGAACACACACTGTCAGCCAGTAGAGGATGTGAAGTAGCAATCACTACATTCCAGAACTATGTAGTCAGTGTAGGTTGAGATGTACCCCTACGAGTCTAGGGACTATACATCTCATTTGAGTTTTCCTTAAAGGAGGGGTTGACAGAAGATCTCCCTATCAGAGAGGGTTTACCCACAGCTTGTCTTTACCTGTGGCACGGTACTGACACCCTTCCAGTTGGGGTTAAAGGTTGGAACCCACCAATTCAGATTTGGGGTATGTCAGTTAGATGAATTCTCCCACAATTTCAGTTACAGAATTAGGACTGTCAGATTAAGTCACTCAGTCTCAGTAATAGAACTCAGATAGTTCTTCAGATATCAAGATTATAAGATACAGTCACTCAGTACAGTACAGAACTCAACTAGTTCTATCAGATTTTAGGACTTTCAAACACAGTCACCTAGTTAATAGTATATTAATTATACGAAATTCATGTTACCAATATTCAGATTTCAAGACTGTTAGATACAGTCAATCAGACCAGTTCTTCATAATCAGAACTGTCAGAAATAGTCATTCCTTTATAAGTAATGCGACATCAGTTCCTCAGCACTCAACAGACTTAGTCATTCAATATCCCAGTATTAGTACTCAGATACAAAAAAATCCACGTTATCATAATTCATGAGGCAGTGTTATCATGATCTCAGTCACAGTCACGTATTCATTCATGTATTCTCACGTTCATGTTGTTCAGTTAGTTAGTATTGCTCATGCTTATGAATAATTGTATTCAGCCACCTCACTTGCATACCAGTACATTCAACGTACTGATGCATTTGCGCTATGGTGTTTTGTACCATAGGTTTAGAAGCACGAGCTCCCGAACATCCTTAGTAGATCAGACATTCAGCAGCCAGACTAGCAGTAAGTCCTCATATTCGAGGATAGCATAATTATTTATTATGTTATTATTTCAGTAGTTTGGATTTAGTTGGGGACATATCCCATTAACTTTACAGATTTCAGACAGTTTAGAGGCTTTCAGACTACAATATGTTTCAGATAGTTTATTTTAGTTTTGGGTATTATTATACCCCCATTACATACATTGATTTATATTCAGTATTAGTTCAGTTTTGAACCTTATGGCCATACAACTTATGTTTTGCATATTTATTATATATTATTCAGTGCTCAGTTACAGATATCAGTCATAGGTTAGCTTACGGTCCTTTCAGGTCATGAGCACCGTGTAACGTACTGGGTACCAGATTTGGGGTGTTACAGTGGGGCAACAATAGATGAGAAGCTCTCCACAAACCTCCTATAATACCCAGCCAAGCCTAAGAAGCTCCTATTATCGGTTGGAGTCATGGGACTAGGCCACTTATTAAATGCCTCAACTTTCTGTGGGTCTACCTTAATCCCTTTATGTCACGACCCAAACTAGGGCCTGGCCATAAAGGAATCTCAAATCCCACGTGGATCGGATATCACCCCCTATACCTAATCAAACCAAACACACTACACCCCAAGCTTGGATGAATTTTAAACATAAACAAGATAGCGTACAATAGCTTAAGAAAGTTTTAATGCATGTCCATAACCAACCACCGATGATCATCCAAATGACTGAACGACACCACCCATTAGCCACACTAGTCCAAACAAAGCCTTCTAAATAATGAACCAAAACTGAATATCAATAAAGTGTCGGAACATGCTCCCTGGTTATAGCCAAAAATAGTATCCAATAGTCTATAACTAAAAAGGAAAACATAATCCTAAAATGGAGTCTTCCAAAGCATGAAAGCTCACCACTTTAAGTCAACTCTCGATCAATCCATAATAACTGAGCAGGAGGAGTAAAGTATGATTAATTCCTGTATCACGTGGGGATACAGCGTTCAAAGACGGTTAGCAGGGTGAATGCTAACATGTACCTCGAGGATAAGGATAACATAATGACATAATCAACAATTTTAAATCATTCAAAAATCAATATACATAATCAAAGAAATGAATATATACACACACATATATATATATCACATGCCTAGATCGGGAACAAGGCTTAACATGAGTTTCAAAACATTAGGCAGGATTGTGTAGCTCAACGTCATTACATGTACCCTCAGGCTATACGGTCCCCAACTCTCACCCCCTGGTCGAGCTCCAATGCGTGTAGCCGCACGAACTAAAGAATAATATCATATATATGTACATGGAAGACTCGAACCATCCAACATATACTAAGGTGACCTAAGAACCCAATCATATAATGATTTATGGGGGACTCGTACCTCCTTAATCATGAAATTATAATGAGGGGGACTCGAACCTCCCTGGTTACTTTGACCCCTGCGTCGGCAAATGTGATTTCCAATATCGGTCACTCGAACCTCCACCTTCACAACTCAATTACACAATTCTTATTAGAGCCTAATTATAACAAGTATCACATATTCCCATTCATTTAACCAAAATCCACATTAAGGCATACACTATTGGTATCATCATACCAACTACACTTGCAAGGTAACAACAACATGCCAAAACCATTCCCATTAACTTAGAGAAAATAACTCCCTTTGTTCATTAATACAAGGTTGGGGACACCGACTCCCTTTGTTCATTAAATCATACCATTGTATTTCAAATACCTCATTATATCATGCAATAGTTCAAGACTAGTTCAATTTTACAAATTCCCACAGTTTTCATAATTAAAACCAATTTTATATTATGGAGTTGGGGACATAACCACTTCAAAATTCACAAGTTTGGGAAAATAACAATGCCCTAGTTCATTTTCCATACCCATGCACCCACAAGTTCAAAACCATAATTAAAGTATGAAAATCATATAAAAACTATTTGAGGCATTGTTCAATTCATAAATATTCAAAAACCCCAACCTTTGTTTCAAAACTAACATAACATCTCATGAAACAATACTTTAAACATATGTTTTTTATAATTTAATAATGAGGGAAGAGTAACATGCCTAAAATAGTAAGATGTATGAAGAGAAATCACCCTTGTAAGCCCTAAGTTATCAACCTCTTGAAAACCCTAAGTGTTCTTGACCTTAAGGATTTGGAAGTATTCGAGGAGTTACTTGGATTAGTTTCTAAGTTTCAATGATACCCTAAAGAGGTTATAAGTTGTGGGTTTCAATTTGGATAAAAGGGGAAATGTCCAGGATGCCCTTAACTTAAAAGCTGAAAAAATGTCGCCGTTGATACGGGTCAACCCATGAATCGTAGCCACTCCTTATGAATCATCAACATGAGTCGTAACCAAGGTAGTACCACTAAGGCACCCTACATTGTTTACCTTATGACTCATCCATAGAAATCGTAATAGGACCCTATGACTAGTAGGGTCCAGTCGTAGTCAATACAGAACCCAAAATGGGACTTACACATGACACCCCTAGGATTACACCTAACTACTCGTAACAAATCCTTATGGCTCTTAGTGATTCACTCATACTCAGAGAAAAATCAAGCCACAAACTTAGTAATTTGGTTATCACTTATCCCAATGATTCATTATGACATCCTATGACTTATAGGGTTCAGTCATAACCAGGGCAATGAGTTGAAAGGTCAAGAAATTTTGAAGGGCCAAAATCCAGAATGTTTTATTCTCCCCCACTTGGACCATTCCTCCTCGAATGATGGCTCAAGGCAATTGCTAGTATGATTTGACTCCATATATCTCTACTCTTACTTTTAAAAAAGACAGAAAACAAAGATGCCAAGGAAATCATTATTTTCTTTAACAAAGTCAGAAAAAATATGTTAAGAATAACACATACCTTAAGAACAATTATCCAGAGCGGAAAACAAGAATTGATACTTCGACATGTCCTCTTTTACTTTCCAAGTTGCCTCTTCAACTTTTTTGTTCCTCTAAAGAACCTTTACCAGAACCACGTCCTTCGTTCGTAGTCGACAAACTTGTCGATCCAAGATTTTAACTAGGACTTCCTCATAAGATTAGAAATATAAAATACCCACCTTCTCTAAAGAAACAACTCTCGAAGGATCACCCACGTACTTTCTCAATATTAAAACATGAAACACCAGATAAATAAAGCTCATACTAGGAGGCAACTCTAACTCATATTTAATACTACCAACCTTCTTTAAGACCAAGTATGGGCCGACATACCAGGGACTGAGCTTCACCTTCTTCCCAAACTGCATTACTCTCTTTATGGGAGATACCTTCAAGAATACCCAATCGCTAGCTCATACTCTAACTCCCTTCGCCTCACATCCGCGTAGGACTTTTGGCAACATTGGGCAGTTTTAAATATATCTCAAAGTACTTTCACCTTCTCCATCACTTCATGAACCAAATTTGGGCCAAACTTCTTAGCCTCACTAACTTCAAACCACCCGACGAGAGACCTAAACCTCATATCATACAACGTCTCAAATGGAGCCACCCCAATACTAGAGTGGCAGCTATTATTGTACGTAAACTATATATGAGACTCACCTTAGTTCATAAAATTTTCTAAAATGAATACCAAAAGTATGATGAGAACTGAGTACCACGATCTGACATGATAGAAACAAGTGCCCCATGCAACTTCACAATCTCTTAGAGGGACAACTTTGCATAATCCTCTGTCGAATAATTAGTCCTGACTAGCAAAAAGTGAGCAGACTTAGTCATCTTATCCACAATGACCTAAATTGAATAAAACTAATTCCAAGACCAAGGAAAACCAGTAACAAAATCCATATTAATCACTACCCACTTCCATATAGGAAATTCACTTTCTTGATACAACCCTCTGGGTCTCAAGTGCTCAACCTTCGCACACCATGCATTTAGCTATAAAATTGGCCAAATCTCACTTCATATTATTCTACCAATAAATCTCCTTAAGATCGTGATATATTTTTGTCGAACCAGGATTAATGGCATAACGCAACTCATGAGCCACAGCCAAGATCCTCTCTCGCAACCCATCTACATTAGGAACATATAATCTTCCTTGGTTTCTCAAGGTACCATCACCACCAATCTCAAAAGCTACAACTTTTTAATGAACCATGACAACTTCCAAGCTACACCTTCTCTCAAAAAATGATATGGTCATTGTCAAATATAGTAACCCAATAAAGGTTGGACTCAAATCCCAAGGTAATACATGGAATCATGATTTTAAATATTGTAATCAATGGGCAAAAATTGGAAAAGTAAATGGGGAGATTTGAATGGCAGTATTGAACAAGGAGTAAATATCAATATTGGTTGTGATCAGTATTGGTGAACACTAGGATTGTGTTCCCCTGGCTTCTCAACTCCGCAGGCTTATCATGTTTTGTTGAACCAACCCAATACCTTGCATGAAGAATCAATAAGTTATGTACCTTCTACGATCTTTTGGACAAGCAGAAGGATTTTATCCTTTACCTTTTAAGTTTCATGATGTCTCCTTACTAACCCTTATTTTGATCCCAGTTAACTATTACCTCTTTAGTTTCTAGTTATTGGATAAAATCTAACCATCTAATGTAGATAATACCTAGTAATGTGGATAGAAAACTAAGCTCCAAATTACTGCTGTTATTATTTTTCCTAGTCACTACTCCTCTTTTGAAGTAAGTGGCAATAATCTATGCGGGATCTTAATGTTGCCCACCACTAAGAAATCTGTTAGCGTGAAGATAATGCAATGCATGTCACAGGTATCAGTTTAATTCAATAATGCACTTCCCCTACTTCGTCAATCCACTAGGGTTTCCACAAACCTAGCTATGGGTTTTTAGTTGCTCATGCTTGTTAAGTAATCAACAATATTCATGATTGAAAGCATAGATGAAACCACAATAAGAAGAAGAAGAAGAAGAAAAACCCACAACCATAACTAAATTAATAAACCAAAGTCAGTATAAGAAAGTTCCAAGATCAAAATTGAATCTTGCAATCAAAATATCTTTATGAGTATCAAAAGTATGTTATATCAACTAAAATCAAACATAAAGGGTATTTATAGTACATGAGGAAACCTGAAAACCAAAGCCTAAATAAAATATAAGAAAAAAAGACTGGTGGACATATGTGGTTTTGTAACTTCTCTCTAACCTTTGGAGTAGGTAGCACTTATGGTCTGCACTTTCGCCCTGACCTTGAGTGCAGGTAGTACCTACGGTCAGCAGGATGAGCGCTGGTACAGGGCACGGGTACCAGATGGAAAAAATCTTTTAAGTCAGCTCTCAAGATTTTGGACTTCAGGCACTTGCTTTGCCTATTTGCGATCCGTAGGTCCTACTTGTGGTCCACATATTGACTTAGTAAGTACCAGGAGTCATCTTTTTAGATCTTCAATTTTCGAACATTCTTTGATCACGAACAATCCAGAAAGTATCTCGAGCATTTATAATTGCTCCAAAAAGTTGCCAAAACACCTTTTTCATGAACTTAGCATCCAAAAAATGATTTCCTATAAAACATACCTAGAATGCATCATATCTAACAAAACAACCTTAGAAACTTGCATATTTTCCTCATTTTAAGCGTCGAAAGTGTTATATTTCTATAGAACATCAACCCACATCTCCATTTATCTTAATTAAGATAGGATCCAGTACCTACTTCTCCTTTATTTTAGTACAAAGATATGATTATGCCACCTTTTGCACAAACACATCCCCATCCTAAAGTCAAAGAGATGAACTCCAAGGTTATCCAAATGGTGGATATCTTTCACCATTTTTGTCTTACCCTCATCCACATGAGCTATAATCCTTATTTCTTAGAGCATCAACAACCATATTAGCTTTATCTGGATGGTAGTGAAGACTCATGTCGTAGTCTTTCAGCAACTCAAGCCATCTCCTCTGCCTAAGATTCAACTTCTTCTAGGTGAACACATATTGCAGGATCTTATCATCAGAAAAGATATCTACATGGATTCTATACAAATAGTGATGCCAAATCTTTAATGGAAACACCACAACCAATAACTCCAAGTCACGAGTTGGATAATTCTTCTTATGAACTTTCAACTGAATAGAAGCATAGGCCACCATACCACCATGTTGCATCAACACACAACCAAGTACCACATGGGATGCATCACAATAAACCACAAATCCATTATTATCCTCGGGCAGGGTCAAAACTGGAAATGAAGTTAACTTATCCTTCAGTTTCTCAAAACTACCCTCACAGGCATCAGACCACAAGAACTTCACCTTTTTATGGGTCAACTTAGTTAGCAGGTATCTATAGTCGAGAAACTCTTCACAAATCTCCTATTATAAATGGCTAAACCCAAGAAGCTTTAAATATCTATTGGAGTTGTGGGCCTAGGCCACTTCTTAACCACTGCAACTTTCTACGAATCCACCATGATCCCTTCACTAGAAATGACATGACCCAAAAAAGTAACAGCCTTTAACCAGAACTCACACTTTGAAAATTTAGCAAATAAATATTGATCTTTCAAGGTTTGAAACATAATATGTAGGTGATCAGCATGATCTTCCTTGCTCTTGGCATACACCAGAATTCATCTATAAACACAATAATGAACAAATCCAGAAAATGATAAAATACCCTATTCATCAAGTTCATAAAGGTTGTCGAGGCATTAATCAAACTAAAACACATGACTACGAAATCATAATGGCCATACCGAGTTTAAAAAGACGTCTTAGCGATATCCACCTCCCTAATATTTAGTTGATGATAACTATACCTAACATCAATGTTATAGAAATATCTAATCTATCCTCATAGACATGAGTGGGGGTCAGGGAGTTTTATGATAGATAGTGTATGAATGTCCAACTCACTGTATTAGTGATGACTCAATGGAATGATTCATATGTTGTAGTCACGAGTTATCGGATCGACTCGTAACCACTTATGGTATTATTACAGTTTTAAGTTGGGGCATTCTGGACATTTCCCATTTTAGCTCCCTTTGATGCCACAACGTAAAACACCTTTTGGGACTTCATTAACCTATTATTCCTAATCAAACACTCTTAAAATCTCTCTCAAACTCTTTATTCAAGAAAAAGGCTAGGGTTTCTTCAAGACAATTAATTAGGAGTTTTCAAGAGTGATTCTCTTTGTTTTCCTTGGTGTCTAAGGCATGTTACTCCTCCCTCGTTGTTTTTTTAAAAAGATCATGTGTTTTAATGTTTTGTTTTCATACTATTGTTATGGTTTTGACATAATGGTTGAGGGTTTGTATGTTCATGGTTGAATAATGTTTCTCATGAATTAATTATGATTTTTTATTTTTTTAATATAATTTTGAACATTGTGGGATGCATTGTGATGGTAATTAGATTTTGAGGCATTATGGATTCCCCAAATTACTTGTTTATGGTTTTGAAACTTATATGCTATCAACTTGTTTGTTAAAATGCCAATGAGAATGATTCTATAACATAGTTTGACTACCCTTGATATCTTTGCTTTGCATAAATAGTAATGGAACCTAAATTGATCTGGTTGATTTTTAAATAGTTTGGAAAGGCCTTGGTGGCCATAGTCTTTGTTTACTTAGAAACTTTGGAGTCAACTTGGTTTAATGACTTTGGTATGGCAATAAAAGGATAGACTTGCAAGCTTTAATTTTGGTATGACGATACCAACAGTTAAAGCCTAACTAAAAAACTCCTTGGTAAATAGTTGGAATATGCAAATGGTTTTAATATGGCCTTAAAGAGGGTCGAGTAGCAAAGCCGTGAAAGGTAAGGGTCTCGGGGGGACCAATACTGGAAACTCACATTTTTTGATGTGAGGGTAGTCTTGGGGATCGTGTGCATTTTGTCACACTTAATATTTTTGGGAGATGTACTAGTCATCTCATGTTCTTTTCTCCGATAGTGCGACTAACACACACTGGGAACTTTCAGCAGGGGGAGATGATCCGATATAGCCCGTGGGTGGTTTTAGAACGGTCAAGCTACTCAGCCCAGGTTAAGGATTTAAATGCATGATTTACCCGATTTCCTTTCCTGGCACGATAATGTATATATGTGATTGCATATGGTTATTTGACTTGGTTTTAAATTATCGCATTATTTTATCTTTACCCTTGAGTACATGCTAGCATTCACTCTGCTAATCATCTTCAGGCATTTTATCCCCACGTGATGTAGGAATTGGCCATACTACCATTCCTCCTGGTCAGTGACTTGGATTTTGGGGACAACTTAGAGTCAAACTAAAGTGGCGAGCTTTCATACTCCAGAAAGCTCTATTTCATACTATGGACTTCTTTTATTTTTGTTATTTCTTTGGTTTAGTTTTGGATATAGTTAGGGGAATGTCCCAGTCGGATGTTATTGATTCTGGTTAGAGGCTTTATCAGACTACTATGGGCAAGGGAGGCGTCTGTATTGGTGTCAGCCTTGGTATTGGTATTGGAATTGGGGTTGGCATCAGTTGGATAATTGGTTGAAGTTGTTGGATTATGATTATAGAATTTATATAATTTCTTTAAACTATTATTGTTTTATCATGTTATATGTTTGAAATTTATCCAACATAAGGTGCAGGGCTATTATGGTTGGGTATTGGGGGTGTTCTCCGATCCTAGCTAGACTTGAGATGCCAGACACGAATAGACCCTAGTTTGGGTCATGTCAAAAGAACCCCTTTCCCACTCAATGATTGGCTCATTAGGGAATTTAAATATGATCTTATGGGTTTGAAAATTCAAGGAGGCATAGCACGAGTGCAACCAGTCCATCCCTAATATGACATCGAAATTAACCATGTCTAACTCTATCAAATCTACCTAAGTTCTACTGCCACTAATAAACACCACATAACCCTGATAGAGTCTACTAGCAACCACAGAGTCCCTCACCAGGGTAGCACTGGAAAAGGGATCAGGGATACACTTGGGACCAAAACCAAAATATGCAGCGACAAATGGGTTCACATAAGAAAGAGTAGACCCCAGATCAAGCAAGCAATACACATCATGAGAAAAGAATTATAACATACCAGTGAAGACATAGGGAGATACCTCGGAGTCTTGACAGGTAGCAAGGGCATACAAGTGATTCCAGCCAGTGCCTGTACCAAGAGCAGAAGCAACACCCTTTGGTTCAGGAGCTTATGAATTAGGAATTTTATTCGCTCTAGAGCAACCTTAGAAAAATAATTCCTTTATAGATGACCAGTCTGGCCATATTTAAAGCACTTATTCCTCCCTTTTTCAAAAAAATCATGGTGCATCTGACCACAAAATCTACAAGGAGTATATGATGGAGCTGACTGAGCCCTACTAGCCTGAGATTGGGCACCCTGTTCCCTAAACCCACTATCATGCTGAGAATGATGATTACTCGATGAATTTGGATAAGGAGAACTAGCCGTAGAGTAGGAACCATAGCAATCCCATTTTTCTTAGACCACTTTCCACCATCACTACCACTCTGCTGCTGACCTCCACCTTGATCAGAAAATCTAAACTTTTTATTATGCCTTTCCCCTATCTCCGTGTCACGACCTGAGGCTACCCCTTAGTTACAATAATGGTGCTTACGGTCATAAGTGACCATAAGCTAACCCATGAACTGGTACCTGCAGTGAGCACTGAGTAAACTAATAATAAACCATATGCGGAAAAAAACTAATAATGTCATAAGTTTTTAAATACAGAGACACGATTAAATCATAGATCTTAAATGTATAAAGACATACTAAAAAGACTGATAAAATGACTAACTATCTAAATATTTGAAAAGCCTATAACTGACTGACTGTAGAGTTAATGGGACAAACCCCCAAATAACTCCGCCTAAACTGGAAATAATGAACTATTTAGATAAACTAAAATAAAACAATCATGTCCTTAGTAGATAAGGACTCACCACTACTATTGTTGTTGATAAGTTGAACTGTCTAACTGCTGTCAGGAAATTAAGCATCCAAACCTATGATATAAAACTCATAGCGCAAAGAAAAGTATGCGATCATTACTTTGAATTTACTGGTATATAAGATGAGGCTAGGCCATAATGCAAGGGTTAACTGTGTATGAAATAATGACTAGCTGAATAGCATAAGATAACTGAGTATGCATGCATGAAAACTAAAATACTAAGAATGCAAGACCAAGAATATAATATTTATAAAATAATCTGTAAACTGAATTATTGAAATCTGATAACTGAATAACTGGAAGTCTATATGTTATGGTCAAGCAAACCTGAACAAAATTCTGTACTGATACTGAGCTAAGACTGTGGAAGGTATCATCTAACCAACATGCCACAAGCTGAGCTAATCAAGGTCCAACCTGTAACCCTAAGTTGAAGGGTGTCAGTACCGTTCCACGGGTACTAATACGAGTTATGTGGATCCACTCAACTGGTGTCCCGAGGACTAATGAGTTACCATCATCTAGCAGGTTCTCTAATAAGATATGTGTTACCCACAACTGGCAGGTAAACACTTTATCAACTCTCAACTGGCAGGTTGATATCTCTAACCTACGTTGGCTACGTAGTTCTGGAACTAAGGGACTACTACTAAAGGTCACAACCTTTACTAGGAGGTGAGCTCCAATCCCTGGGTTCTCTCAATGCTAAATCCTACTCCCAACTGAATGACAATGATTACAGGACTGAATTAAGCTTAACTGAGCAAATAACTGATCATGATAACTAACTAAATGACAACGGTCATGGCTTATCTAAAACCATTCTAAAGATACTAAAATTATGTAAACAGTTAAGTATCGAGTGTTCATAACCCTCCAGTACGGAATGGAAGAATCAATAAGGACATGTAAAGCTTTAAAACACATAATAAAGGATCATTGCTTAAAACCCAACATTTATACATTTCATCAAACACATGGAAAGCATGAACTTAAGCATGGGAATGGGTAAAGCATGCAATTAAAAAAATGTTACCATACTAAAACCATGAATTAGGGATTTAACATGGAAATTTCATTATTCAAACGTGTAAAGGGCTCATCCCATCAAAAACACTTGTAAACATAATTTATTATCAAAATTCGTAGGAGCTTCAAGGAGATAATTCATCATAAACATGTAAAATTCATCATTTAAAACATAAAAATGGAATCTTGGACTCCATCGGTGAAAAAGGCCCATGGATGAACATCACACTTACCTTAAACCCATAAGCTTGAAAGAAGAACACCAATTCGGATGCTTTTTTGAAAGTTTTTGGATTGAAAAACTTACATTCTTGGTTTTCTTGGAGATGAGGTAATTGATTTTGATGTTCTTGGGAGCTGATTAGGATTTGTTTTTTAGAGAAAATTGGAGAATATGAGCAAATAATGCCCTAACTGAAGCTTTAATTCGCGTTTTTACAAATTGGATCGATGGGAAAAGATGTAACTACCCCTCAGGAAATAAAATCCAAAGCTAGAATGCAGATTAGAAGGCCACCACAATGCGATGAAGGTCTCATCGCTATACCCACCGCGACGCGCCACTATCGCGGTGAGGCTCTGGAATTAAAATCTAAACCCAACCCAATCCTCGTCTGAAAAATCTGAAACTTCCCTGAGACATGCTCCTTACACCCCTAAACATGAATTGACTCAAAAACCAACATCTCACGGTCGGGAAGATTCATTTAAAAATCCTCAAAGTCAAGAGGCCAAAAATAAGACTAAGTCCCCAACACTTAGTGAAATTTTCAAGCTTTAAGCCTCTTATACATGCTACTAGGAGCTGAACTTAGCTAAGAATAATAGCGGGTATTACACTCCACCTAATTCTTCTTCTCTTTCTCAGCCTACTGCATAAACACAATCAATCTAGAGATGTCCATATCCTTATTCAACAAGGCAGCCTTACTATCTAGAATCAAATCACCGGACAACCTAGAAGAAAATTTCCTCATGCTAGCCTTCCTACTATACACTAACTTGGGAGCATACGAGATAACTAATTGAATTTCAAGGCATACTCTATGACCATCATTCTACCTTGCTTCAGATTAACAAACTCTTCCGATTTTTCCCCCCTCAACTCCTGAGAAAAGAAGTGCTCTAGAAAATTAGTAGAGAAATCATCCCACAGTATAGATTCAGCATCGTCTCCCTACATTGTTCCCATTCCTCATACTATTAGTATGCTACATCCTTTAGTTGATAGGCACCAAATTCTACACCCTCCACATTAGTAGTATACATAACATAGAAGATCTTCTCCATCTTATTTATAAAACCTTGAGGACCCTCCTCAACCTTAACACTAGTAAAAGTTGGAGAACTCAACCTCATAAACTGGCTAACCCTTGTGGCCTCAAAAGATGGAGTGACAAAAGCTATATACGCAGACTAAGAAGCTGCCAACTGAGCCAATATGTGAATAGACTAATGATATTCTACATTTGAAATATCATCCTGAGTAGCTCGAGGAGGAAAAGAGGGGACCAGTGGAACTCCAGAAGGGCAATAAGGAAGTGGACCTCTAGACCGAGTCTGTATCTCATAGGTAGAGTGTGTCCCATTATCATTATCCTCTAGTGGGATAGAGGAGTTTCCATGAGCTTCAGATCGTCTGCAAGGTATGATATGAAAAGTAAACAAACAGGAATTAGAGGAGGCTCAAGATCTTAGACTCTATAGCTCAAAATAGAACAATAAGAAATAGAAGCATTCTTAAATGCCTCATACCCTCCACCTTATAAGTGTGGCACACTACATACCCATAAACTAGACTCTACTTTACACGGCTTTATTGGATACCTAATGACACCAAACCTAGGATCTGATACCACCATAACACAACCCAAACTAGGCTCGGGCCATGTCCAGTATCTCAAGTCCCAAGTGGATTGGAGATCACCCCCTGGACCTAACAAAACTAAAAATACCACACCCCAAGATCGGAAGAATTTCGAACATATAACAAGATAGCTTACAATAGCTTAAGAAAGTTTTAATGCATGTCCATAACCAACCATCGATGATTGGCCAAACGACTAACTGACACCGCCCAATAGCCACAGTAGTCAAAACAAAGCCTTCTAAACAATGAACCGAAATTGAATATCAACAAAGTGTCGGGACATGCCCCCAAATATAGCAAAAAATAGTATCCAATAGTCTATAACTAAAAAGAAAAACATAAACCTAAAATGGAGCCTCTTAAAGCATGGAAGCTCACCACTTCAAGTCGACTCTCGATCAATCCATAATCACTGAGCAAGAGAAACAGAAATATGACCAATTCTTGCATCGCTTAGGGAATAGCATTCAAAGATGGTTAGCAAATTCTTGCATCGCTTAGGGATATAGCATTCAAAGATGGTTAGCAATGAGAATGCTAGCATGTAAATTGGGGATAAGGATAACATAATGACATAATCAATAATTTAAAAACAATCAAAAACCAATGCACATAAGCAAAGGCATAAATATATATATATATATATATCACATGCCGAGATAGGAAACAAGGATTAACATATATGTCAAAACTTTAGCCTAGAATGTGTAGCTCAACTGTCGTAACGTGACCCACAGGCTATATGGGCCCCAGCTTTCATACCTTGGTCGGGCCCCACTGCGTGTAGTCGCCCAAATCAAAGAATAATCTCATATATAGGCATATGGGGGACTCTAACCTCCCAACATATACTAAGGTGACTTAAGCACCCGATCATATAATAATTTATGAGGGACTCAAACCTCCCTAATCATGAAATAATAATGAGGGGGACTCAAACTTCCCTGGTCACTTTGACCCTCGCATTGGCAAACATGATTTCCAGTATTGATCACTCGGACCTCCACTTTTATGACTCAGCTACACAACCCTTATTAAATCCCAATTAAAATAAGTATCATATATTCTCATTTATTTAACCACATTCCACATTAAGGAATACATAGTTGGTATCATCATACCAACTACACTTGTAAGGAACAACAACATGCCAAAATAATTCCCATTAACTTGGAGAAAACAACTCCCTTTGTTCATTAATACAAAGTGGGGGACATCAAATCTCTTTGTTCATTAAATCATACCATTGTATTTCAAATACCTCTTTATATCATGCAATACCTCAAGACTAGTTCAATTTAACAAATTTTCATAGTTGTCATAATAACAACCAATTTTATATTATGGAGTTGGGGACATAACAACTTCAAAAGTCATAAATTTGGAAAAATCACAATTCTCTAGTTCATTCACCATACCCATGCACCCACAAGTACAAAACAATAATTAAAGCATGAAAATCATATATAAACCATGAGAAACATTGTTCAATTCATAAACATTCAAAACCCCCAACCTTTGTTTAAAACCAATGTAACATCTCATGAAACAATACTTTAAAACATATGTTTTTCACAATTTACAATGAGGGAAGAGTAACATACCTAAAATAATAAGATGTACGGAGAGAAATCACCCTTGAAAGCCCTAAGTGATCAATCTCTTAAAAACCCTTAGTGTTCTTGACTTTGAGGATTTCAGAGTATTTGAGGAGTTACTTAGATCAGTTTCTGAGTGGTAATGATACCCTAAAGAGGTTATAAATCATGGGTTTCAATTTTGATAAGAGGGAAATATCCAGAATGCCCTTAACTTAAAAACTGAAAAAGTATCATCTTTGACTATGGGTTAACCCTTGACTCGTAGCCACTCCTTACGACTCATTATAACGAGTCGTAACCAAGGCAGTACCACTAAGGCACCCTACACGGTTGACCTTACGACTTAACTGCATGAATCATAATGGGATCGTATGACTCGTAGAGTCCAGTCATGTCAACACAGAACCCAAATTAGGACTTACACTAGACACCCTATGATTACACCTAATGACTCGTAACATATTTGTATGGCTCTCAATCAGCCACTATTACTCAGAGAAAAATCAAGACACAAACTTACTGATTTGGTCATGGCTCATCCCAACGACTCGTCAGGATACCCTATGACTTATTGGGTCAAATCGTAACCAGGGCAGTGAGCTAAAAGCTCAAGAAATTTTCAAAGGCCAAAATTTAGGGTATTTCACTTCACTATAAACAACATGCCCGTGAAAGGTTACAACACTTAGCTAAAAAATTTACAATTAGAAAATTTTGCATATAATTTTTGGTCCATAATAGTTTGCAAGACTATTCGGAGGTGATTGCCATGATCCTCATTACTTTTAAAGTACACCAAGATGTCAACAATGAAAACTATGACAAACAAATCCAAAAACCACATGAACACTCAATTTATAAGATCCATAAAAGCAGTTGGAGCATTAATCAACCCAAATGGCATGCTCATAATGGTCATACAGAGCCTAGAAAGTAGTTTTGGGATATCAACTTCCCTAATTTTCAACTAGTGGTAGCCCAAATGGAGATCAATCTTAGAGAACTACCTAGCACCCTAAAATTTATCAAAAAGGTCATTAATCTGAGGAAGAGGGTATTTATTCTTCACTGTAACCTTATTCAACTGACTATATTCTATACATATCTGAAGAGACTCAGCTTTCTTTCATATGAAAATAGGAGCATCTTACGAAGAAATACTAAGATGGATGAAACCCTTATCAACAAGATCCTTTAGTTGATCCTTTAGTTTCTTTAATTTAGTCGGAGTTATCCTATAAGGAGAAATAGAAATGGGGTGGGTATTGAGTAGAATATCAATCCCAAAATCTATCTTCCTATCAGAAGGAATTCCAAGAAGATTATCGAGAAAATATTCAAGAAATTCATTAACCACAGGGACAGATTGCAAAGGGACTCTCAAAGTTAGAATCCTTAACCCGAACTAGTTCATACAGACACCCCTTAGAAATCAACTTTTGAGCTCTAAGATAAGAAATAAAATTCTCTTTGGGTACTAAAGAACTCCTCTCCTACTCAAATAATAGTTCATTAGGAAAATAAAAACTGGCCTTTTAGGTTCTACAATCTAGAGAAGCATAGCACGAATGGATTCAATCCATCGCCAAGATTACATCAAAATACACCATATCAAGATCTATTAAATCCACTAATATCTCTCTATGAAGAATAGACACTACACAACCCCTATAGATTTTTCTAGCAACAATAAACTTACCCACGGAAGTAGAAATAGAAAAGGGGTCAAAAATATTTTTGGGACCAAAACAAAAATATACAACCATATATGGGTTACCTAAGATAGGGTAGAACCTAGATCAAGCAAATAATAAACATCAAGGGAGAAGAGTTGTAACATACCAGTGAAAACATCAGGGAATGCCTCAGATTCCTAATGAGTAGCAAGTGCATAAAGGTGATTCCAACCATTATCTGTACCTGATGTGGCACCCATAGGTGAAAGAGCCGAAGAAGTGGCGATCAAGAACTTATTAGCTCTTGTGGAAACTTTAGCTCTAAGATAATTCCACCGCAAAAGACCAGGCTGACCATAATTGAAACACAAGTTCCTCCCCTCCTCATAATTACCACGATGAAATTGTCCACAAAAATAGCAAGAGGTATAAGATGGGGTTGACTGAGATCTGCTGACTTGGGATTAGGCACCTTATACCTTAGGACCACTACTAGCTTGAAATGATGATCACCTAAAGGCTTAGGATAAGGAGAACTAACTGACGAATAATGATTTACCCAATTCTTTTTCTTAGTCCACTGCCTACCATCCATTTCACTATTCTACTGATTGGTACCCAAATCAACATGTCTAAACTTATTGTTCTGCATTTCTCCCATTTCTACCTGCTTCTTTCTTTCATCCTCTACTTATTACATATAAACAACTAGTCTAGATATATCCATATCATTATTTAGCATGGCATCCTTACACTCTAACACCAAATCATGAGACAAATAAGAAGAAAATTTTATCATTCGAGACCTTATATTAGACACCAACTCTGAAGCATAATGGCAAAGTTGTTGGGACTTTATGGAATACTCCTTAACACTCCTCTTACCTTGCTTCAAATTTACAAACTCTTTGGCCTTAGCTTCCTCAACTTCTAAGGAAAGAAGTGATTAAGAAAATCACCTAAAATCTCATCCCACATTGCTGACTCAGCATCATTATCCCTCATATCTTTCCACTTATCATACCACTGGTAAGTGATACGCCTAAATTATACCTCTCTTACGAAAGAGTAAGTGGTCGCTGTTAAATATAGAAGGTTGGGTGTCGAATCCCACAGGGAATACTGTGTTCACTAAGTATTGTGATTGTTATTAAACTGTTGATCAAAGGTTCCTGAATAAGATGGGTTTAGATTTATAAAATATATTCAATAATTATAATAGAGTTGTTCCAACTAATGATTCTTTCTTCTAGTAGTAATTAAATGATATTAAAAAAACTAGAGTTATGGTTTCCAAGATGTTTAAGTAGTTAGGATTGTGAATCACTTTTGAGTTCCACTCAATAACTTCGATTGCAAGAGCAGCTCAATTCTATTGTTTACCCATTAGTTTCTTAACCTTAATGGATAGTTTATCCTTTAACTCTCTCAAACTTAAAGAATATATTGATTATTCAACCATTTTCTTATGTAGGTTAATCATTGTTAAGGCATTTTCCATTAATCTAAAGATTTAGGTCCCTAGATTTCATGTAAACCCTTTTTTTTTCAACAAACACTTTTCTATTCGAACAAGAGATTGTTCTTGGGCTCACTTTTCAAGTTTGCAACCAAGAAAAGTCATTAGAGTGAAGAAGGGTTTATGCAACATCAATTATTGATAGAAACTCAATTGGAATCATAACCCATATCAACTGTTTACATCAAGGCTCCCATAACCCTAGTTATGGGAGCTTAGCCACTCACCTTCATAGAAGAAAGAGAAAAAATACTTGTATTATTAATAAAAAAATTCCAAATTCAATTACAAGGGTTACAAGAATTAATTCTTGAATCCTCAGTAGCAATGTAATGATTAGAATCCACAAATGTAGTTTGATTCATAGATTTCTACGTTAAAGAGAGTTTCAAAGATGGAAAACTAAGATAAAACAATCTCCAAGATTTAGAAGAATCTCAATAAAACCCTAACTGGGTATTTATATGCTCCCAGGTTTATATGATTTAAAATTTAAACTCAAAAAATGCCGCATCCGAATTGATGGTCCAACTGATGGCTCGTTGGAAGTCCGATAGTCCATTACATGGTCTTTCGCTGAGTGCTCCAGGATGTCATGCTCTATTTAGTCTTGATGGCTACATTGGCGTACCATCGATGGCTCGACGGTCCATCACACAATCCGTCGATAAGTCCTTTGAAATCCTACATCCTATTTAAGCCTAATGGCCAAGTTGGTGGTCTACTGCAAACTTGACGGTCCGCCACTTGGACTATCATATGGGTCTTCCACCTGGAACCTTCTGTTTAGTTCTGACAGTCCTTCTGGAAGTCCATTGCATGACTGACAGATGTTATTTGGGCCATCATTGACATTTTTCTACTATTTTCTTGAGTTTTCTCCTTTAGCTGACTCCTCAACCTAAAATCACTCAAATCCACTATTAAATACAACATTAGTTGCTTGAAAACACATAATTTTCCTGAGAAAAAGATGCACAATATTTCATCAAAAGTCGGACACCAACACCCTTAACTTAAGATAATTGTTTGTTCTCATACAACTCAGCACCAGATTACAAATATGAGCAATACAATGACAGGTATTTAGCTTGCTGAACCAGTTTTCACACAACCATTCATTTGTCATCCTAATTATATGGCTCAACATATCAAAGTCCATAACCGGAATTATTTCAAAATCAATACATATACACAAACATGGACATAAAAACCTAAAGAGCTCAGCTGAATTAAGTGTAACTCAGGTTGCCCTCACAGTCATGGAAATCCACCATTCAATATATTTTGTGGATACAATTAGAACTCCCACACTTATCAAAGAAGTTACAAACATAGTACACACACCCATAGGCTTTCCTTTATCATTCAATACTCCCTTATAGTTGACTCACTGAGATCAAGTAGGTCTTTCTTAGGCTTGTAATGAGGCTTCAGGGTTAGGTAAGGAAAGTATTCTGGGAAAAAGTGACAACCTTTTTCTCATTCATTTACTTTTTACCGTAACAACCCCTCTTTCATATATATATACACACACACACAAACATCAACCATCCTCAACTTATGCTAATGCAATCAGTCAAGTTGCATAGTATCTTAAGTAGACCAGGACAGGATGCTCTAAACCAACTTTCCCTTAAATAGCTAACAGCTTGACAATAGCCACCCTCAACTTTGGTGTTTTGCCTAAGTTTAGATTCACAATGCCCACTATTGGGCCAGGGCCAGAGCTAAGTATAAATAACTTAAAGAGAGTTAACTAGAGTGATTGGTGATGAAGAAAAGAAATTAACATAGGCTCAAAGAAGGGTTCAAAAATGGAAAATTCTTTTTGGTGCGGTTAATTATTTTGGCTAAGTGAACTAAAATCACAAGGCGGCCTACTATCATTTCTTATTTTATCAACTACAACACAGAATCAATTGAACCAAGCAAGTTATGGGTACTACACTATGTAAGGACTAATACAAATACTCACACACAAAGTCAACTGAATCAAACTCATTCTACTATTCTTAAGATTTACATCACATGTCATGCATATCTTACAAGTTAATGCCAACGATTCACTAACAGTTGATCATAAATATTAGAAAATAAAAGTAAATAGTCATGTGGACATAGTCATAGCTTGATACCAACATCATTCATCATTTATATTCACAACAAGGTTCTAACATAAACGGAACTTTTATTTCATTGACAAACACTAACAACAAAACAAGACTTAAGAAAGAAAAGATGTAAGCCTAAAGGTAATCCTAGATAGCACATGGGAGTAAAAGAATATCGAAAAGACAACCCCCCATGGTACAAGTACGCCACCCCTCACAAAAAATGTATGCATTGTCCTCAAAGCATCAAATAAAAGTACAACAGAGTGGGTATACTTATATTGCCTCTTATTTATCTGAGGCATCTGTGAAGTGTGGTGAGTCTCCAGCATCCTCACCTGGCACAATGTTGACCCCCATAGTAGTGGGGGTACTAAAAAACTCTCCCTCTAGAATTGGAGGTACCATATCTTTGCCTGGGTCTGAAGGTTTCCCCCTGACTGGGGCGTAACAGGTAGATACTCCAGCTGCTTCATCTTCAACTCTCTTCCTTCTTTTCTCTTTATCTCTCCTTGATATTCTGCTGGATTTTCTCAAATCATACTACTCTCATTCCTCCTGTGTAATGACTTTCCTTCTTTTTCTCTTTTCAGCCTTTTTTTTGCACGTTCATCCACCTGCTGCTTTCTTTTATCTTTCATGAGTTTCCCCATCAGATTAATAATTCCTTCATTATCATCACTTATAACCAAGGTTGGATCAAAAGTGAGCTGTTATGGCTGTTTGCTCTTTAACTCTTTGATATCAGCCTGTGCTTTCTTAAACTCTGCCATAAACCTTGCCAAGTCTGGAATAGACAGTGAATCTAGCCTTTTGTTGATTTTCTCCTGTATATGATCCATTCTTATCTGAATGTCTTGGAAAGGGTAGATTACCTCGGCAATAATTTTGTCAACAAAAGGCTTGAATTCTACAGCCTAAGTGTCAACTTGCCTTTTGAATTTCCTTTGCAATTTCACAGACTTGGCGATGTTTTCCTGCGTCAGCCTATATTCTGCAAATTCTGCTCCACCCATTGGTGGTATAGAGTTTGACCCTGCAGATGCCCTTGATAGCACATAATCAGGTGGTACATAAGTGCTAATTGGCAACGGCATACCTGTTGAAATCTCTGAAGTATCTGGGGCTAGCTCTAACTAATTTTGATAGGCTAATGGTTTGGTGACCCTCATTTCAAACTTTCAGTCATCCTTGGACTTCTCAATGTCCTGCCTATGTGTCGCACAGACTCATTATCCACCCCATAAATCAGAGGCACACCTGCCTGCTGAAATTAATCTTCAGCCCTGACAGCAAACTAGCAATAAGTACAGCCTGGTAAATATCCAAATTAGCATCACCTCTCATTGGCATAAGTCTCAATTGGACCACAGCCCACCAAAATTTATCTTTGAATCTAAGGGATGACTTCTCTATGCACTCACGTGGGTTTGTATCCCAAAAAGGATTACCCTCATCAGTCAACACTCCATCAACCAGGATCTTTAGATAGATGCATTATGCAGTCGATACTCGAAATATGAAATAGCCGGTGGGGTTTCATAATCAGGACAAAACAACATCTTGTAGATGGTTTGGGTTGATATGTCAATGGTAACTCCATAGACTGGCACTGATTCCCTGCTCGGGAGATCAAAAATCTTTGAGCTCTTTGGAATATCCTTTTCTGCCAATACCAAATAGTTAGCAAAATATTTCCTTGCCAGATTCGGCTAATATGATTCGAGAGGCTTGATCATCCATGCCAATTTGTACTCATTAAAACGATGCTCTAACTCAGGATATTCCTGCAGCTCCATCGTTTCAATTTGATACTCGTCAGTAAATGGCCTTTTGACTGGCCTACTTGCTTTTGGTGCCAACCCATCATAAAATTTATCCCTTGCTCCATCGAGTTGCCATCTGACGGCATCTCTGATTTGAGGATCCTTGCGTCTTATCAAGTTGGCATCCTCAGTCTCAGTCTTAACCTCGACTGCTTCAGTTTGTGCCTCTACATTGGTAGCCCTAGTTTTGCCCTCAACTGTGTTAGGGAGAGATATGACTACCCTTGCCCAGTTAGGGCTCAAGATAGTGTTGCTGGTGCTGCCTTCACTTTTAGACTGGAAGAGTATAGGAAGTGTTCGATCCCTTTGGCGAGTGTTGAAGGTTGGTGCCTCCTGGCTCCTAGAAGGTTCACTTGCCCTTTTGCTTGACCTTCACCTCTATTCAATGGGAGTTTTCATGCCATGGTGCCTAAAAAAAAGTACGAAGTCAATTAGAAAACAAAAATCTGCAAAACCAATAACAAAAATTTGCTTGACGGCCACACTGACAGGCCTTCAATAATGTGATGGTCCGCCAGTTAGGCCATCATGCCTTATCTAGTGAGTTCTAATTTTCAGGGCCTTGTGACGGTCGAACTGGCGATTCGTCAGGTCACTGACGGTCTGCCAGGTTATCCATCGTAGCTTATCTAGTGAGAAACTTCCTTTGGACATTTGTGAAGGCCAACCTGATGGTCTGTACCAAATTCGAGGTCCAGCAAGGTGACCGTCAGTCCCCATTTTCAATTTCAGACTTCTTTTTAGCATTTTATCAAATAGATAGTATACCTTATTTTATTTTCAGCATAGCAACAAAAATAATTCCATATTTTTATGCACATTTTTCTACTCTAAATACGTGGGTTACTCAGACTTTACCCAAGCAACATATACCAAAGTTCAGAACCCAGATATCAACAATTTAAACCACAGAAGAAAACAAGATGAAATTTTACATACCATAACTATTTCAATTATGTTTTGCACTTTGGAGAAGCAAGAAAATAGGTAAATATCATACCTTGATGATGCAGAAGTTTCACTCTAGTTGCTTGCACTTCAGAAAGGAAAACTACTTAACACTTTAACCTGTGATTTCTTCTATTGTTGTGATGAGGAGAAAAAAGGGGAAGAGACTTATTTAAATAAAGGAGAAGAAAGAAGTTGGGGAGTCCTAGAGGGAGTAACTGCCTTCAGATACTATGAATCCAAAGGAAGTTAGACAGTTTTAGAATTTGAAGAGGTTAAAACGCATATAACTGCCCAATTTTATCTCTTTAAAAGCTTTTGGGTCAAGTACGGGTCATTTAATAGGCATCCAACTTAACCTGACCCGACCTGTGACTAAGGTTATGCTGACGGTTAACCCGACGGTCTGTCAACTTTACGATGATTGCCTAGTTGACCGTCAAGTCTTACCATAGACGTACCTTCCAAACCTTTCTGTGATGGTCACACCGATGGTCCATCATTTCTATGATGGTCCATCGAATGGTCCGTTAGCCCCTTCCTAAAACTAAAATATTCAACCTCAGGTTGACGGAAGAAGTGATGGTCCGCCAAGTTTTCGACAGTCCGCCAACTCAACCGTCGAGCCTTATCCAATACATTCAACTTTTTGGCATGGCTTTGATGGTGCACCGACGGTCCATCAAGATCTTGATGGTCTGTCGGTATCTTTGTCAACCCCTTCGCAACTGTGAAACTCCGTTCTTTCATGGTTTTCAGTCCTGCATACCTCACAAACACATAAGATTGCACAAAATGAAACCAATAAAAGTACTCTAGCTATGATTACAACAACACTAGGTGGGTTGCCTCCCACTAGCGCCTGATTTAATGTCGTAGCACGATGCAGTCATCTCAATTACTCAGACTTCAGCGAGATAGATAGTAGCTATGCATATTATCGAGTCCATTAGACCGATACAACTTCAGTTGTTGCCCATTCACTTTGAAGATACTTCCATCTTTGCTTACAAGTTTAACTACTCCAAACAAGTAGACTTTATTAACTTGAAATAGGCCAGACCATTTTGATTTTAACTTACTTAGGAACAGCTTTAGTCTGGAGTTAAAGAGAAGAACCCAATCACCTTTCTGAAAGTCACACTTTACAATCCTACAGTCATGGTACTTCTTCATCTTCTCCTTATAAAGATCAGTTCTTTCATATGCACCGAGATGGAACTCATCCATCTTAGAACTCATGCATCTCATTCAGCTGTCCCAATCTTAACTGTGCTACCTCATTCCAATTCAAATTTAACCTTCTAAGTGCCCACAGCTCCTTATGCTCCAATTCAATTGGTAAATAACATGCCTTGACATAAACTAACTGGTACGTTGACATGCCAATTGGTGTCTTGAAAGTTGTTCTGTAAGCCCATAAGGCATCATCAAGCTTCCTAAACCAGTTTTGTCTGTTAGCATTCACTGTTTTAGCAAGTATAGCTTTGATCTCTCTATTCAAAATCTCCACTTGCCTACTAGTTTTTTGGTGGTAGGGAGTCACTACTTTGTGTTGCTTAACACCATACTTTGCTAAGGCAACTCGAAACACACGATTGTAAAAGTGAGATCCACCGTTGCTTATAATGGTGCGTGGCACCCCAAATCAAGGGAAAATATTCCCTTTAAAGAATGCAACTACTCTCTTTTCTTTATTGTCAGCCAAAGAAACGACTTTAACCTATTTCGATACACAATCAACAACAACTAGAATGTATTTCATCCCATATGAGGTCACAAAGGGCCCCATGAAGTCGATGCCCCAGACGTCGAATAATTCTACGTCTATTATCTTTGTCAACGGCATCTCATGGTGCTTGGAGATTGACCCTTACCTCTGACATTGGTCACATCTTCTCATGAACTCATAAGCATCTTTGAACAAAGTCAGCCAATAGTAACCGCTTTGTAGTACCTTTCTTGCAGTACGGTCACCGACATGGTGACCTCCAATCGGGGAAGCATAACATGCTTCCAATATACTCAACATATCTACTTCTGGACTACATCTCTTTATGATATTGTCAGGATATTGCTGAAATAAATATGGCTTGTCCCATAAGTAATATGTCACATCATGAAGAAATTTCTTTCTTTGATGATAAGAAAGATTTTCTGGAATTACCTCGCTCACCATATAGTTTGCAAAATCACCATACCAAGGTATTTTATCCATAACAGCAGCCAAGATTTCCTCATCCAAAAATACATCATTGATCTCAATTTCATCTGTAACTGTTTGCTTACTTTCCATCCTAATCAGATGATCCGCAACTTGGTTTTTGCAACCCTTCCTATCTTTAACTTCGAAGTCAAATTCGTGAAGCAGCAGCACCCATCTAATAAACCTTGGTTTTGCATCCTTTTTCACCATCAAATATCTCAAGGTTGCATAGTCAGTGTGGACCACCACCTTGGTTTCTAGAAAATAAGCCCGAAACTTCTCAAAAGCATAGAATACTACAAGAAGTTCCTGTTCTATAATGGTATAGTTCTTTTGAGCTCCATTGAGTGCTTTGCTGGCATAATAGATTGGATGAAACAATTTGTCCTTCTTTTATCCCAACACAACTCTAAGGGCAACACCGTTTGCATCATACATGATCTCAAATGGTTTTGACCAATCCGGTGAAACAATAATAGGAGCATCAACCATCTTTCCTTTAAGGCATTCAAATGCCTTTAAGCAATCTTCATCAAGGAGAATGTGACTTCCTTCTCCAAAAGTTTGCAAAGGGGGTTTGCAATCTTTGAGAAGTCCTTTATAAATATCCTATAGAAGCCAGCATGACCAAGGAAACTACGCACCCCCTTCACTGAAATGGGAGGTGAAAGCTTCTCTATAGCCTCAACTTTAGCTCGATCAACTTCAATCCCCTTTGCTGAAATTTTGTGTCCGATAATAATGCCCTTCTTCACCATGAAGTGGCATTTCTCCCAATTAAGCATAAGATTGAACTCCTCACACCATTGCAAGGCCCTACTCAGATTCACCAAACACAACTCAAACAAATCTTCTACCATAGAAAAATCATCCATAAACACCTCTAAGGTATTCAACCATATCTGAGAAAATAGACGTCATGCACCGTTGAAAGGTAGTGGGTGCATTACACAATCCAAACGGCATCCGCTTGAATACAAAAGTACCATATGGGCAGGTGAATGTTATTTTCTCCTAATCCTTCAGGGCTATAGAAATCTGATTGTAACCAAAATAACCATCTAAGAAATAATACCAACCTCTTTCCACCAATCGATCAAGCATCTGATCCACGAAAGGCATTAGAAAGTGGTCCTTCAATGTCCATGAGTTGAGTTTAGATATTCCATGCAAACTCTCCACCCAGTGACATTCCTGAGTTGTATCAACTCATTCTTATCATTTGCTACAACTGCCATGCCCCCTTTCTTGGGCACACATTGAATTAAGCTTACCTATTTACTATCGGAAATAGGGTAAACCACTCATGTATCCTGCAACGTGATAATTTCCTTCTTAACCACCTCTTACTTTGGTGGGTTAATAAGGAATTGGTGCTTCATGGTAGGAGTACAGTCTTCCTCAAGCTGTATCTTATGAGTGCAGATGCCAGGGGGAATACCAATAATATCTTCAATAGTCCAGCCTATTGCCGTTTTGTACCTATGAAGCACAGAAATAAGTTCTTCCACCTGCTGCTCACCCAAATCAGCAGCAATAATCATGAGTAGCGTATTACCATTGCTCAAAAACAAATACCTCAAATGCCCTGGTAGCTCCTTCAACTTCAACACCGATGGCTCCTTAATGGATGGCTTAGCCGGTGGTGTTGGTTGATTTTTAAACTCAAGATCTAGCTTCTTAGGAGCATAAAAGTATGATCTCATTCCTGTCAAAGAACAAACAGTCTCTTCATACTCCTCAATGCCTTCACGATCAAAGTTCATTAGTACTGCAGCTAAAGGGTCGATAGCAAACCTCTCCTCTATCAGCACCTCCTGCTCATCCTTAAAATACATATCAATAATTGAGAACACACTTATTTCTTTATGCTGCTTCATGAATTGGCATATATCAAATCACACCACTTCATCATTTATCCTGAATAAGAGCTCATTAGCTCGCAAATCAATAAGTACACTTTTGGTTGTGAGAAAAGGTCGACCCAAGATTCTGGGCACCTTGAAGTCAACCTCACAATCCAGAATTATGAAATCTACAGGAAATATAAAGCTAGACACCTTCACTAACACATCATATAAAATATCAACAAGCCGCTTTACCGACCCATCCCCCATCACAAGTCACATATTTATGGGTGTGGGATCTCTCAAACCCAACTTCTTATAAACAGCTAGCGGCATCAAATTGATACTCGCTCCTAAGTCATATAAGGCCTTGGCAAAATCAAGAGACCCAATTGTACAAGGAATGGTGAATGCTCCTAGGTCTGTCTTATTCTGCACTAAAGATCTTGTATAAATAACACTACAATGATGGAGATAATCCACCGGTCCATAGCTTACTACTTTCTTCTTCGTCATAAGATCATTCATAAATTTAGAATATCCTAGAATCTGCTCAAGTACCTCTATTAAAGGCACATTCACTGTCAGCTTCTTCATCATTACCATAAATTTTCTAAAGTTTGTACCATCGGCCTTCGTCTTCAATCCATGAGGAAAGGAAGGAAATGGTTTTGGTAGAGAAGTCACCACTGCTTCATTTTTCTTATCTTTCCCTTTTTTTGATTCATCAACCTACTGATGATTAGAAGGAACATCAATGTCAACTTGCTTCTCAGACTCTACAGGATTACTTTGTTTAAGCTCAACATCTTCTTTGATCACCAATTCAATAACATCTTTGCCCATAAAAGGGCCTAGTAATACCTTACCACTCCGTGTGGTAATTTTCATGCAAGAGCCATCATTTTAGGGATTTTAAACTGTATCACTTGGAAAAGTTCTGCTCTTTGTCTGATTCAATGCTGCTGATTGTTGGCTCATTTGCTACTCCAACTGCTTGATAGAAGTAGAGTGTGAGTTTACCAATTAACTCATGGAAGACAAATCACTCTTCATAGTAGTCACCCCAGAGTTGGTAGCCTTAACTCCCTTTAATAATTTCTCCATCATGTCCTTCATGGAAATCTTTCCAGATCTAGTTGCAGCTCTCTGCTTTTGGGAGGTACATATAGTCCACTCCTATCATTCTTGCTCTTCTAGTTTCCTTGATCCCTATCCTTGTAACCATCTTTGTCGTAATAGTTTCGACCTTGATTTCCTTGGCTATTTCCTCAAAAAAACCCTGATTATTTATATAATTCGCCACTTCTTCTGAATTAGAGTCAACTTTACCTTGGGATGCAACAGCTTTCACCTTCTCTATTTTTCTAAAAAATAGATGCTTAGTCAGCAAATCTATCTGTGTCTTCAAGTGTGCCATATCCTGGTCACATTCCTCCTCCTTCTTGCATTGCTCTATAGTCATACCACCAGACACAGTAGGCCTTGCTACCATAGAATCCCTGGTATGCCAAGATCTACTCTGTTTGGTCATCTGATCAAGCGTCTCCGAAGCTTCTGGAAAAGTAAGATCAACAAACGACCCTCCTACAGCATTATCCATGACTAGCTTTGTCATAAAGTTCAAAGCCCGATAAATAGTCTCTGTCAAATGAATATCCATTATTTTATAGTTTGGACATTGCATCAGTTTTTTTATAAACCTCTCCCAGGTCTCATAAAGAGCTTCAGTGGGAAGCTGTCGAAAGTTACTAATTTCATCTCTCAAATGTACCCTCCTGGAGGGTGGAAAAAACCTTTCTAGAAAAGCCTCTTTCAACTGTCTTTAGTTTGTTATAGAGTCTGGAGTCAGTCCATTGAGCCATAGTGTTGCCTCCCCAGACAGAGACAATAGAAACAAGCGTAGGCGGATAGCATTCTAACCCACTCCTGTATTATCAAAAAACTTGCAAATGGTGACAAAGTTCACCAAATACATGTTTGGATCATCTCTGGGAAGACCACCAAACAAACCCTTAAGATGAAGGAGTTGAATCATCATACTAGTAATGTTAAATTTAGCTCCAGGTGCTAGAGGAAGAGGAATAATAGCTCCAATTTCACCTGCTCCATCTATTCTATCTTCGTCATCATTCAGATTAAACTGCACTGATTGACGCTCTTGCCTTGCCCTAAAGGGCCGATTCCTATTTACATTGCGATTTATTGGTGCAGATACATTCTCTGTATGCCTTGGTTTGACAGGATCTAACAAATCATCCTCCCCCAGATCATCATCGCCAGGATTAGGATGACGTGCCATCTGGCCGTCATTTTGTTAATTAAGTTAAGCTCTAGCCAGAGCGGCTAGTCTTTCAGCGTCTTGGGGATCTGCCATTCTAACAATTAACTATGGCTCCGGGTGTACTAATAATAATGGTGCATCCAATATCCATGTACTTGGCATACACAATAACTACCTTGCACAAAATAAAAACAAGAAACAAAAGTGAAATTTAGGAAACTTGACCAAAAGTCAATTAACAAACACAAACTTAATTGACAACCGTATTCCCCGACAATGGCACCAAAATTTGATACGCCCAAATTACACCTCTCTTATGAGAGAGTAAGTGGTCATTGTCAAATATAGAACCCAAATAGGTTGGGTGTCAAAACCCACAGGGAATACTGTGTTCACTAAGTATTGTGATTGTTATTAATTGTTGATCAAAGGTTCCTGAATAAGATGGGTTTAGATTTATAAATTGTATTCTAAGTAATTATAATAGAGTTGTTCCAACTAATGATTCTTTCTGCTAGTAGTAATTCAATGATACTAAACAAACTAGAGTCATTCTTTATAGAGTCATGTAAATTCTATTGTTTACCCATTAGTTTCTCAACCTTAATGGATAGTTTATCCTTTAAATCTCTCAAACTTAAAGAATTTATTAATTATTCAACCATTTTATCATGTAGGTTAATCCTTGTTAAGGTATTTTCCATTAATCTAAAGATTTAGGTCTCTAGATTTCATGTAAACCCTTTCTTTTCCCAACAAACACTTTTCTATACAAACAAGTGATTGTTCTTGGGCTCACTTTTCAAGTTTGCAACCAAGAAAAGTCATTAGAGTGAAGAAAGGTTTATGCAACATCAATTATCGACAAAAACTAAATTGGAATCATAACTCATATCAACTGTTTACATCAAGGCTCCCAAAACCCTAGTTATGGGAGCTTAGTCACTCATCTCCATAGAAAAAAGAGAAAGAATACTTGTATTATTCATAAACAAATTCCAAGTTCACTTACAAAGGTTACAAGAATTAATTCTTGAATATTTAATAGTAATAGAATGATTAGATCCACAAATGTAGTTTGATTTATAGATTTCTACGTTACAGAGAGTTTCAAAGATGGAAAACTAAGATAAAACAATCTCCAAGATTCAGAAGAATCTCAATAAAACCCTAACTGGGTATTTATATGCTCCCAGGTTTAAAAGATTTAAAATTTAAACTTAGAAAATGTCGTATCCAGATAGACGGCCCGTCGAAAGTCTGACGGTCCATCACATGGTCCGTTGCTGAGTACTCTAGGATGTCAGGTTCTGTTTAGTCCTAATGGCTACCTTGGCAAACCGTCAATGGCCTAACGATCTTTTGCATAATCCATCAATAAGTCCTCTAAAATCCTGCATCCTATTTAAGCCTGAAGGCTAAGTTGGTGATCCACCGCAAACTTAACGGTCCACCACTTGGACCATCGCATGGGTATTCTACCTGGAACCTTCTGTTTAGTTCAGACGGTCCTCTTGGTGGTCCGTCACATGACTGACGGTCTACCATTTGGGCCTTCACTAACCTTTTTCTGCTATTTTCTTGAGTTTTCTCCTTCAGCTGACTCCTCAACCTGAAATCACTCAAATCCACTATTAAAGACAATATTAGTTTCTTGAAAACACATAATTTTCTTGATAAAAAGATGTGTAATGTTCTGTCAAAAGTCGAACATCAGTAAGCCATATCCTTCAATTGATAAGCAGCAAACCTTATACCTTCTCATTAGTACTATACATCACCCTTAAAACCTTCTCCATCTCATTAATAAACCCCTGAAGATCCTCCTCAACCATAGAGCCTGTAAAGTTTGAAGGATTCAACCTCATAAACTGGCCCACCTAGATGACCTCAAATGAATTAGCAATAGAACCAATATAATCCGATCGATGAAACTATGATGCCACCAATTTTGCAAGCATATGAATAGACTAACAAAACTTCATATTAGAGATATCTACCTTTGGCAACTGAGCATAAGTATCACTATCCCGGAAGCTCGAGGAGTACTAGTAGGGACCGGTGGAAACCCAGGTTGACCGGCACAGTCATGAGCAAGGATCCTAGACCAGGTATGTACTCCATAAGTAAAGGGAATTCCCTCCATATTTTCCTCAGTAGGGACGGAGGTTAAATTAAAGTTTCTACGACCGTCAGATCTTTAGGGAGGTATGATTTGAAATGCGAGTAAGCCAAGAGTTACAGAAGTTTCGTGATGACTAGACTTTATAGACCAAAATAGAACAAAAGAAAAGGAAATATTCCTAAATGCCTCATTTCCTACCCCTCATAAGTGTGGAGCATTACACACTCATGAAAGGGACCCAACTCAACACAAATTTGTAGACACCCAGCGACCCTAAACATGCATTGATACCAAGTTTGTCATGACCCAAACTTGGGCCTGGCAGTGATGGACAATCTTAAGCCCATCATGGGCTGGAGACACCTCCCTTAGCCTTACCTCAGGAGCATATAAATATAAATAGCAAAAGCCAATGAAATCAATGATATATATATATATAAAAAAAAATGTAAAAAGTCAAAACAAGAAATCAATGACATCCCAATTCTGTTAACGAAAGCCTCTAAACAAAGAATACCAAGTAAGTCAGTATATGCCTTTGACTACGACATAAAGATCCAAAATACTAAGACAATAGAAAAACTAATAAAATAGTCAGGCCTTCAGAAGGACGAAGGATCACCACTTCACAGCTAATCAATGAAAGTACTTAATCATCTAACGCTACACAGGAGCAATAGAAAAATCCTCAAAACCTATATCATGAAATGATGTAGCATTCGAGGGCGGTTAGTGGGGCGAGGACTAGCATGTAACTTAAGGGATGGAGATAAAATAATACAGTTACCAAAATCCATCCATAAACCACAAGTATAACATTTATACATATATATTTATATAGGATGTCCGAATAGGGATAAGGATAAATTAACATGATAGTTTAAAACATTATCTTAAACTATGCAGCTCGCTCCATCCTAAAAGCACCCAGGGGCTATATGGGTCTGACTCCCCCTACCGAAAGGGCCTGAGTTCATGTTAGCCACATGTACCAACAAAATGCTAAGGACATCAAGGCTATAGCCATCTAAAATATAATGTGTATTCAGACACCTGGTCATATAGACCCCCAATATTGGCAAATATGATTTCAAGTATTGGTCCCCCCGGGACTACACCTTCACAGTGAGCTACATAATTTACTTTAAGCCCAAGTTAAAATAGTTTGCACATAAAACAACCATTAACCAAGGAGTCATTTATTAAGGCATTTACCAACTTGGTATTGTCATACCAATATGCTTGCAAGCTATTCTATTTATGCCAAACCAATTTATACAATCATTAGACTCCCAAGTTCCATTTAAAATCTAAACTATGGCCACCAAGGGCATTCCAAAACCACATGTATCCATTTATTCTTTAATGCAATACAATGTTCTCAAAGGTAAGTTAAATTGTGTAAAATTCTATGTTTGAAACAAAGATTAATAAAGTGAGTTGAGGTTGATGCCATTATCATACGAAAATTTCTCCAATTTTGAGAAACCCATGTCACTCATTCCAATCATTATAATAATGCACCAATTTAGTTTTAAAAAAAAAACAAAATTTAAAGCATGAATAACACAATAAAATAATAGGAAAAGTAATTCAAGCATTAACAACCAAAAACCCTCAACTCAATTTCAAACCCACCATTTAAAATACATGGATATTTAATAAACTCATGCCACAATATAAAATACAAGGAATGAGAAACATGCCTAAAATACAAAAGAATCTGAATAGAAATTGAAGTTTGGAGCTCAGAGTAGTGATTTCTCCTAAAAGCCTTGAACTTTCTTGGTTGAGGGATAAAGAGGAGAAGTGTAATGTTTGATCTTTGACAACTTAAGGAAAAGGGTTAATTTGGTGTTTTAAAGTCATTTGAGGCGTAAAGGATAAAAAATCCCCTCACCCCAAGTGAAAAAAATAAATATTGAATGAAAAATATATAGCAGTGTGGCAGGCCACTATCACGGAGGGTATCTAGCATGTCACACTCTTATCGCGAAAGCTAAGTGATGTGGCACGCCACTATCGCGGACCCTCACTATCTCGGGGTTCCAAAGTAACCTCAAACCCCTTGCAAGAATTTTGAAACTTTTCCAAAATACCCCTTTAACATCCCTTAATATAATTCAAGTCAAAAATTAATGTTATACACATGGGAGGATCAAAAATAATATAATCAAAATTTTACTTGGTCTTACAATTAAACTTAGTCGTAGTATATTATTGTTGTTGGAATCTCATATTAGGTGAGAATGCTGGAATTATTTGTTTTATAAGGCTATAAGGACCATAGGTCTTAGGATTATTGGTATACAGATGAATCTTGTCGTTTTGATTTCGTCGTTAAATTTTTTTTACTTTTTGTAAAGATCTTGCTTTGATGTCGTTTGTTAGCTTTAATCCTTTGTCTTACCATGTTGTTTTAGCTCGATTACTTTTTCTAATTAAATATCTTCTTTGCTCGATTATTTGTTATGATTTTTATTCTCCTATCTTAGCATTAAACTGACTGCACATAGCATGAGTTTTTGGGTCTTTATCAAAAAAATTTCTATCTAAAATAGATCAAAAATTTGCTCATTAGCGTTTGGTTCATGTGGTGAGAGCATTGGTGGTTTAAGATTTAGTTTTCTTTTATTCTTCCTTTATAAGTGTTGTGGTCAATAACTTGACATTAGGATGTGGTTGTAAGGATAGATTTGATTTGAGAGAGCAGTGGCTCATTGAGGTCGGTCAAACTCGAAGAGCTTTGAATCAACTGGTTTTGCTCTCTCTTGAAGTTCACAGACCCTGAAAACCCAGCCCTATGCCTCTCTCGATTCTTGTTATTTGTCCATCGCCAATCTGTTTTAATATTAGAATTATCAAAAAAATGCATATTGTTACTTCATGATTTCCTAATAATCTCTTTACAACAAATATTTAGTAGTCTTTTCAGTAGTTGATTCCAGAAATCTAAACTAGGAATGAATATTTCTTTGATATGACATATTTCTATTATTGAAAGTTCTTGACTTGGGATTTCAAATTGTATTTTGTTTCCCCATTGATTTTGCATTGAACTATATCTTGGTGCTGGAAAAAATTCTTTTTACTTAGTTTATGTGATTGAGTTATCATGCCTAAGAGTATCTTACTAATTTTCCATACTAATGGGGAGCTTAGGTATCTGATTTGCTTTATCATCTACCCGACCTTCTTGGATCTTGACCGATTGTCCAGTTATCTGTTTCTAATGTTTTAAAATCATAAGCTCTTTTTTTTATTATTTTCTAAAGATGTCTCATTGCTTGAAAGTTGCATATTGATTTTTCCATTTATATAAGTGTCTTCCTAATATAAATTTAGTCAAATTTAGTCTTTTGTTATGTGATTGTGCGTGCGAGAAAATCTGATTTGAGGTATATTTATGATGTGATTGTTACTGCATTTTGATCCTTGGGCAATTATGTGTCAATCTTCTCTTTATCAAGTAACACTTTAGGATGTAAAATTTTTTCAAATTCTAAGCATGATTACTGATAATATATATAGCTATGTACAGCTTATTGCATTCTATTAATCCTTATCCTTTTTTTGTGTGTGCATGAACACCCTTATTGGAGTCCAATTGGATTCATGTCCTCTGCATCTCTCCGAGATCAAGTCCCAAGAGTCCAAAGTGGACTTATACAAGAAGAAAAATGACTAATTTGCAGCAGTATACATCAAATATAGAATAGTATACTCGAAATATGTGGAGAAAAATAAGGAATGGAAAGCAAATATGCAGTGCATGACAAAAAGGATGTGTATACATGACTGAAATATGGTCATATACATTGGATATACAGGAAAAACATGGAGAAAAGAGTTTTGATATACAGCTGATATACGAGAACAAAAATGGACTCAAAGTCCATAAAATTTGAAGCCCAAAAGTTGAGCAACTTGTTGATCGGCCAACTCCAATTCTTATCTTTTATTCTCTTGTAATTTACAATTTATTCTTATTTATTTGTATTAACCCTAACTTTAATTAATTAATCTAGTGGTTTCCTACGTTGTTGCCATTCTATTTTATCTCGATTTTCTCACATAATCTGTAATTTTATCACCTAATTTATCTTGCTAAAATGGGTTAAATTAATTACTTCAATGCTTCTCATTGAAACAAGCCTTCTAAAATTAAGTATTTTATTTCAAGATGGCACTTGTTTTGTTCATATGATTAATAGCCTATTTGAATTAAAGTAATTTTCTTCAAACCCCAAAACTAATTTTTCTTGTAAATTCTAACTTTCCATAATTGATAAGATACTTTTAATTTGATGCTCTCTTAATGTTTTTTCTAAATGTGTTATTTATAACAAATTGACTTTTTTATAATAAATAAAATAATAATAAGAAAATAATTATATAATCTTCTGTTGTTTCCACAAAAGCAAAAACTCATTTTCCTCTTAAAATCTAAAGAAAAATTGCAATTTAGTGTAATTCAAGTAGAATATTCCTCGTTTGAATAAATAAATGTCATTTTTAATATGTAAATAATAATTTTAATATTTTCTATGAAATCAAGCATTTATAAAATTAGTCATCTTTAAGTTAGTCACAAATTATTTTTTGGTAAACCGCTTCTAAACAGACGCTAGTCAAAAATTAGTTTTTGGTAAACTATTTTTAAATGGATGCTCTTAAGTGCCTTAAAAACGGTCTTAGGGTATTAATTAAACTCTTACCAATTTTCTCTAATTTTAAAGGCTTATTTCTATTTTTGAACTTTTGAAACTCTTTTGATTTTTTTCTTTATTTTTATAGAAGTGGCAACTCTGTAAATTTCTCAAAATTATTTCAAAATTTTCTTGAATTTCTTAATATAGTTTGAAAAGGTCGAAACCATTTTCTTTTAAATGCAATTCGAAAAGAATAAAACAATAATCTTAAAAGTCTCTCAAGAGTAATCATTTTGGAAGAAAAAATACAAAACACTAACTCATCTCAAATTATTTTCCTTCATTTTGACGTATAAATAGTATAACTTATTGAAACTAGCCATAAATACAAAAAATACTTGACTTGTTAGTTTCCAAGTTTATTGTAATAACAACAGCCTCAAATTTGATAAAATCACAAGCCAGTGGAATATTCATGAAGGACAATGGATGCAGAGTTTCTTCAATTTAAATTTTAAGTGATGATCATGTTGCTTGATGGACCTTATAGAAATTTTGGGAATTTGGATGATTTTACATTTATCCTAACAAAACAAACTGGGAATTGGTATAGTGAGGTGATATCGAATGTTGTCTCTTGATAAAATTATGTGCTCTCAACAGTTAAAGGTCCATTGATTATCAAATAAAATTAAGTTCCTTTATTACTAATGCAGCTCTAATTTCTTCTAACAAAAAATTAAATTCAACAACAAGTGAATGCTCATATGTATATTATCAAGAGATTTGTGTTGTTTACTTACCTTGGCATATCGACAGATTGTCCTCATTATTTTCTTTTATAGGTCAATAATGGTTTACAGAGTTTGAGATTATTGATGCATGAATCACTGAGAAATCATCAAGTATAAATTGGTTCAACAACATAGCAAGTGTAATCTCATAAGTGAGGTTTGGGGATTGTAGAGTGCACACAAATCTTACCCCTACCTTATTGACATTGAGATATTATTCTCAATAGACCCTCTACTTAAATAAAGCAAGTACTAATTGATTTAAACTTATGAAAAATAAAAACAGATCAAACATATTAGATATAAAAATATCTACAATAAGTGAACAATGGAGTCCTGGCTTTTGTAGTCTATAGGCCATAACTTCAGTTATGAATCCATCAACTGTTTAAGTTTTACTCGAAGAAAATAGAATAAAGCAAGTCATAACATCAATTAACTACTCCATGTAAATAAATTGATATTGTTCTTCTATAACCTTTGAAAAGTGTTGCTCCCAAACTTTTTCTCCCGTATAGATTTGATGTGGATAGTCTCGTTCAACTGTATTCTTTCTAAATGCATCTTTCATATTCCTAAACTCATGATCTATTAACAAAAACTGACGGTGACAATCAAATCAGTAATTTTTTGTCCATGTTTTAAAGTGAATGATTTAGTAATTTCCATATAGTAAGGACAGGCTAAATTATCAAATGTCATCCACCCAGACAATATCCCATATGCAAAAAGATCACTAAAGTCCACATTAAGACAGTCCGCAAATTAAAATTTTGCTTAAGCAACAAATTAGATATTTCAATTCCTTCAACTCATCAATCAAAGGTTGCAAGTATATATCAATCATGATTTTTGAGTTACATAGCCAAGAATAATGCAATTGAGAAATATATATATGGACTAGTCATACACATCTCAGGAGGAACATTATACGATGTCAAATATACAGGCCAACAAAAATATGGCACAATAGAAACAAAATATGGAGTGAATCCATCTGAACATAAACCTAACCTAATGTTCCATAGTTTGGCTGCAAACTCTGAATATACTCTATCAAAATGCTTCCAGGTATCTCCATCAAATGAATGACATAAAATATTAGGTGGTCTTCTATTTTCATGGTGTCATCTCATATGAAGAGCTGATCTATTTAATTCGTACAACCTATTTAGCTTTGGTATAAGAGGTAAGTAATGCATCACCTTAACAACAATTTTCTTCCCTCCAGGATCTTGCTTGCTTAAAATAAGCTCTTCCAAAAAAACTTACAAGATTCTAGATCAATGTCATCCTTGTAGTATAACATGCAGCCATTTTCACAACAATCGATTCTCATAAAAAATAGTCCAAACTTTAACATCAATCTCTATGCCTTGTAGAAATTATCAGGTATCTCTAGATTTAGGTCAACTAATTCATGCATAAGGTCAATCACAGAGTCTATTACACCCTGAGGAACATTTTGATCTGATTTAATACTTAACAACCTAACAGAAATAGACAATTGGGAGTATGGATTCCCCTCGCATAGAGTCCAACACCAACTTTTAATTGTTCAAAGAAATGTCTAGATTCATCATTGGGAGTTTGGTCAATATGATCACCATATTCTAAATAAAAATACATCCCATAAGCATCATAAACTATGTCATGCATTCTATAATTATCATGAACTATGTCATGCATTCTATAATTTTGGACAATACGTTTCACCGCCTTAGTACTTTCATCAACAACATAGCATTGAGATATATCAAAACTATTATCAACTTCTCCATGACTAGTCCACACTGTATAATCTTCTTTAAACCCATTTTGATAGAGATGAAGCGTAACAATATTAGGTTTTTCATAATTTCTGCATTTACATTTACTACAAGGAAACTTATTATCAAGTTGAAAAGGTTGTAGTATCATTGTATAGTCCATAAAACCATCAACACCAACTATAAATTCAGGTCTCAACCTCTGTAAGACCCTGCAAAGTCCTATTCATATCAGTCCTTTATAGCATGCCAAAAGAGGTCCCAGACTTAGAAAATATCAGCAAAGTGTTTACACTTAGTCACATTTTTTGCCTCGATATTTCAATGGTATCATTCACGATCTTCCTAACCTTAGATTATCAATTTTTAAATTGATTCATGATCAAGGTTATTTATAGGTCATCTTGGGTGAGTTTCAGAAATTTTGGACATCGTTTGAGTCATGTTTGGATGACCAAAATAGTAAGACAATGCGATCTCAATGCGTCAAATTGGCTATCACATCTACAGCATTGACGCAGCGCGTCAGCAATCCCGTCGATCCCATCGACATAGCGCGCTGCCTATCGCATCACTGGGCAAGTTTTGTGTATTAAGTTACGGATTACATTAAAACCCAGCCATAACATTAAATTAAACCTCTCAAAGGGAAAAATTCATTCATTATCTCACAAATACTCTCAAGAATAAAGCCCTAATTTCATCAAGTTCAAGTCTAACTCCCAAGAATTCACCATCAATTCTCATGAAATCAATAATAAAGGTATATAAGGTATTCATCCTTGGGTTTTACTCAACCCTTGGAATTCAAGAACCCTTTTCAAAACTTGAATTATGATTCGCATGTTATGAGTTGAATTATGCTCATGTTTGTGTTGTTATTTGAGTTTCAAAGTTAAGAAAATATGAGTTTCATGTAAAATAGATCAATGGGTATATTGGTTGATATAGATCTTATGTCAAACCCTTGAATTATGAATTAATTCTCGTAGTCATGATGCATTGATATATTGTTCATTCCTATGTACAGAGTTATGCCTCCTAAGTGTTTGACCAAATATCTAAGTGAAGAAATTGCGCATTGTGATTTTTGGTGATTTTAACATTGAAATCATGCTATTACTACATGTTTAAACTACTCCCATGCTTAAGATATGTCTTCCAAGTGTTTGATAAAATATTCATATGAGTAAATTATGCATGGTAACCTATTGGTGTGATGCTAAATTTGTGATATGAGTTTACCTATTATGCTATCGAATCTTGGGGGTATTTATTACCCAAGACCTCTTAGATAAAGGGTTTATTAGGCCTAGCATATCTCTTTGGGGTGCACCAGTTCTATTTGTGAGAAAGAAAGATGGTTCTCTTAGAATGTGTATAGACTACTGTCAGTGGAACCAAGTTACCATCAAGAATAAGTACCTACTTCCTAGAATTGATGACTTATTTGACTAGCTTCAGGGTTTCAGTTACTTTTCTAAGATAGACCTCAGATCTGGCTATCATCAGCTCAGTGTCAGGGAATGTGACATTCTAAAAATAGCTTTCAAAACCTGATATGGTCACTTTGAGTTTCTAGTCATGTCATTTGGTCTTACCAATGCCCCAGCAGCTTACATAGACTTGCGTAACCGTGTGTTCAAGTATTACTTGGACATATTCATCATAGTCTTCATCGATGACATTCTTGTCTACACCCACAGTGAAAATGACCATGCAGACCATCTCAGAATAGTATTGCAGACTCTCAAAGACCATCAGTTGTTCGCCAAATTCAGTAAATATGAATTTTGGCTAAGGTCAGTAGCTTTTCTTGATCATATTATTTTCGGTGATGGCATTAAAGTTAATCCTCAAAAGACCAAAGCAGTGAAAAACTGGCCCAAACCCATCTTCATCAAATATCAGGAGTTTCTTGGGTTTGGCTGGCTATTACCGACGATTTATTGAAGGACTTTTATCTATTGCATCCCCCATATCTAGATTAACTCAGAAGAAAGTTAAATTTTAGTGGTCAGATTTTTGTGAGAAGAGTTTTCAGGAGTTGAAGAATTGACTCACTAAAGCCCCAATTTTGACTTTACTCGATGATTCAAACTAATTTATTGTATATTGTGATGCTTCCAGAGTTGTCTTAGGGTGTGTTTTGATGCAGAGGGGTAAGGTTGTGGCCTATGTCTCTAAACGTCTTAAGTCCCATGAAAAAAATTATCCCACCCATGATCTTGAATTAGCAATTGTTGTGTTTTCGTTAAATATTCAGAGGCACTATTTGTATGGGGTGTATGATGATGTATTCAAAAACCACAAAAGCCTACAGTTTGTATTTTTACAGAAAAACCTAAAATTATGTCAGATGAGGTAGCTAGAGTTGTTGAAAGACTATGACATGAGTGTTCTGTATCATCTGGGCAAGGCCAATGTAGTGGCAGATGCCCTTAGTAGGTTGTCCATAGGTAGTGTTGCTCACATTAAGGATGGTAAAAAAAAGTTAGTTCAGGAAGTTTATCAGCTTGCCCGAATAGGTGTCGATTTGGTTGATTCAGCTGAGGAAAGTATTTGGGCATAGAATAGTTTAGAGTCTTTTTTAGTTTCTGAAGTAAACTAAAAGTACGATAGGGATCCCAGTTTAGTTAATCTGAAAGAGTCAGTCAGAGACCATAAAGTGGAGGTTTTCTCCCAAGGAAGAGTTGGTGTATTGCGTTGCCAGGGTAGGCTTTATGTACCAAGTGTAGATGGCTTGAGGTAGTGAATTCTTGATAAAGTGCATGGTGTGCGTTACCCCATTCATCCAGGGGCCACTAAGATGTATCGCGATTTGTGGGATATCTATTGGTGGAGTGGGATGAAGAGGGACATTGCAGAGTTTATGGCTAAGTGCTCCACGTGTCAGCGAGTTAAGATTGAACATCAGAAGCCGAGTAGTTCTATGGGGGAGTTTAGTATTCCCACTTGGAAGTGAGAGGAAGTGAACATAGATTTCATGATAAATTTACCTGTTACTCGTCATCAGCATGATTTAATTTGGGTTATTGTAGATAGGATGACCAAATTTTCTCATTTCTTTCTAGTTCATACTTCTTATTCAACTGAGGATTATGCCAGGATCTATATTAGAGAATTGGTTAGGTTACATGGTGTCCCATTGTCCATTATTTTAGATAGAGGTACACAGTTCACGTCTCACTTTTGAAAAGCCTTCCAAAAGGGTCTTGGTACCCAAGTCTACCTCAGTACAGCCTTTCACCCTCAGACAGATGGTCAAGCAGAAAGGACCATTCATACTTTGGAAGATATATTGAGAGCGAGTGTCGTTGACTTTAAGGGTAGTTGGGATGACCACTTACCTTTGATTGAGTCGTGTATAATAGCAGTTATCATTTTAGTATCAAAATGGTTCCGTTTGAGGCTTTTTATGGGAGAAGATGTAGATCTCCCATTGGATGGTTTGAGGTAGGTGAGGCCATGGTAGTGGGGCCTGATTTGGTGTTTGATGCCTTAGAGAAAGTGCAGTTGATCAGGGAGAGGCTTAAGACAGCCCAGAGCCGACAGAAATCTTATGTAAATATGAGAAGGAATGCTCTTGAATTTGAGATTGGTGATTATGTGTATTTGAAAATCTCTCCCATGAAAGAGGAGAAGAGATTTGGTAAGAAGGGGAAGCTTAGTCCTCAATATATTCGTCCTTATAAGATTCAGAGTAGTTTTGGTAAGGTAGCCTATGAACTTAAGTTGCTTGCAGACTTAGCATTAGTGCACCCAGTGTTTCACGTCTCTTTGCTAAAGAAGTGTATTAGTGACCCAGCAGTTGTAGTCCCAATAGAGAGTGTAGATATTCCGAACAGTCTCTCTTATGAGGAATTCCCAGTCGAAATCCTTGATCATCACATTCGAAGACTAAGGAACAAAGAAGTTCCTTTGGTCAAAGTTCTTTGGCGGAATCAGTCCGTTGAGGGAGCTACTTGAGAAGTAGAGGCAGACATGCTAACCAAGTATCCTCACCTCTTCTCTGCAAACTCAGACATAGCCTAAGGTAACCGCATTTCCTAGATTTACTATATTCCATACTCAATTACAGCTGCATAATATTCTCATATCATACATGCATTCATGAAACAGTTCAGTCATGTGTCATGTCTCCAGAATTCAGTCATGCATCAGTTATGCATGTCAGTGTAAGTACAGTTTCTCTCAGTTCAGTCAGTCTCATTCGAGAACGAATGTTCCCAAAGGGTGGATATTGTAAGACCCCAAACTCCTAGTCATTTTATTCCTTTATAGCATGCCAAAAGCGGTCCCAGACTTAGAAAATTTTAGCGAAGTGTTGACACTAGGTCTCATTTTTTTCCTTGATATTTCAATGGTATCATTCATGATCTTCTCAGCCTTAGATTGTCGATTTTTAAATTGATTCATGATCGGGGTTATATATAGGTCATCTTGGGTGAGTTTCAGAAATTTTAGACATCGTTTGAGTCACGTTTGGATGACCAAAATAGCAAGCCAAGGCAATCTCAACACGTCACATTGGCTATTGCATCGATAGCATCGATGCAGCGCGTCGGTAATCGTGTTGACCCCATCGATAGGGCAAGTCGCCTATCGCGCCACTGGGAAAGTTTTTTGTATTAATTTATGGGTTTGTGGGGGTAATTAGGTCATTTTTCCCTCATAATACTGAGCCATAACACGAAATTGAACCTCCCAAAGGGAAAAATTCACTCATTATCTCACAAATACTCTCAAGAACAAAGCCCTAGTTTCATCAAGTTCAAGTCCAATTCCCAAGAATTCACCGACAATTCTCATGAAATCAACAATCAAGGTATGTTAGGTGTACATCCTTGGGTTTCCTTTCACCCTTGAAGTTCAAGAACTTTTTTCAAAACTTGAATTATGATTCCCATGTTATGAATTGAATTATGCTCATGTTTGTGTAGTTATTTGAGTTTCAAAGTTAAGAAAATATGAGTTTCATGTAAAATAGATCAATGGGTATGTTGGTTGATGTAGATCTCATGTCAAACTCTTGAATTGTGAGTTGATTGTTGTAGTCATGATGCATTAACATGTTGTTCATTTCCATGTACAAGGTTATGCCTCCTAAGTGTTTGACAAAATTTCTAAGTGAATGAATTGTGCATTGTGATCTTTTGGTGATTTTAGCATTGAAATCATGCTATTACTATATATTTAAACTATTCCCATACTTTAGCTATGCCTTGCCAGTGTTTGATAAAATGTCCATATGAGTAAATTATGCACGGTAACCTATTGTTGTGTTGCTAAAGTTGTGATATGAGTTTACTAATTATGCTATCGAGTCCTAGGGGCATTTATTACCCGAAATCTAGTTATTTACTTAGTTGCAGTAGTTATAGAATAGTCCTAGTAAAGGTCAAGAAAAGCAGTACTCAGTCAGTTAACAGAACTCAGTGAACTCAGTCCAGTTCAGTCAATCAACATGATCAAGTTCAGTTCAGTTAAGCTTAGTACAATCTAGTGGTCAGTATCTTTCAGTTGGGAGTAGGATTCAGCACTAAGCAAATCTAGGGATGAGGGCATTCCTGCCAGTTAGGGTTTGACCCTTAGTAGCAATCCCTGAGTTACAGAACTACGTAGCCAGCGTAGGGTAAGTCATCCTCCTGCCAGACTAAGGTTGATGCAATCATATATATATTTCATAAGTCTTCCTGCCAGATTAGGGTTGACATAGCATTGTTAGTATCCCGTGGCAAGGTGCTAACACCCTTTCAACTGGGGTCACAAGTTGGACCCCAAATCAGTTTATACCGGGGTATGTCGGTAAGATGAACACTCCCACAGTTATAGTTTTAGTCTCAGTATTCAGTAATTAACTCAGGCAGTTCTACAGAACCATGGCTATCAGTTATCGGTAACTCAGCCATTAGAATTCAGTACTCGATTTCAGTATAATCTCAAATACACAATGTATACAGTATATCTATATGCGCAGTATTACATGTTCGGTATGTTCAGTAGTTAAATTTTTGCATTACTCTCATCTAGTTATTTCATGATGTTCATTCAGTTAGTTATCAGCTCATGCATATAAACCCATGTATATCATCCTTACCTCACTTAGCATACCAGTACACTCCACGTACTGATCGCATACTTTCTTTTGTACTATAATGTCTCATATCATAGGTTCGGATGCTCAGGTTCCTGACTGTTCTTAGCAGCTCAAGCTATCTGTAGCAGTTATAGTGCTGAGTCCTCATATTTCGAGGACAGAGTTTATCTATTTCAGCATTTGAGCAGTTCAGTAGTTATTTCAGTCGAAGTTAGTTAGGGGTTTGTCCCATCAACTCCATATTTAGATGTAAGAGGATTTCAGACTAGCATGGTCAGTTATTCAGTTTTCAGATGTTATTATCTGTTATACTCAGTTATTATTTTAGTATTTCGAGAACCTTATGGCATTTTCAGATTTCTTCCATATATATATTCCAGTATTATATTCAGTGCTCACAGTAGGTACCAGTCATGGATTAGCTTGTGGTCCTTTAAGGTCGTAAGCACCGTGTGACGCTTAGAGTGCAGTCTTGGGGCGTTACAACTCGACATGACCAATATTAGTCACATATTATACATCCAATTATGATCCATCTATACAAAAATCACAAAAGTTAAACTTGTTAAACTCTAAATTAAGAAAGCAAACTTTACAACATACCATGGATTTGAATGAATCCTAGAAGCATAACGAGTTCACTAAAAGCAAAGAACTTGTTTTATTTTTCAATGTAATACTTCAGGTCAAATAAACAAACACAAAAAATAAATATGACAAATCAATGATTTGCACAAGTTATATAAACATACAGATCAAAAGAAAAAAAAGGTTCTTCTCACCGGTCATCAAAGAAGATACAGATCACGTACAAGAATACTAAATTAAATACTCAAATCACCAAAATTAAGAAAAAAATAGAATACTAAATTAAATACTCAAATCACCAAAATTAAGAAAAAAATAACTGAAAAAATTTTACAACTAGCCAATGATTTGCACAAATTTTAGAAGCATGACTATTCAAATAAAGAAAGGGGGAGGGAGGAAAAGTGATCATAAGTCAACAGAGAAGCTACAGATATTCATTCTAGTAACACTGTAGAGCTACAGATATTCAAAAATTGCAGAGCTCAAATAAACAAGCACAAGAAAGTGAAAAGCATAATCTAGCTGATGGAGATTCATAGAAAGCATAAATGAGCTGAAACAAGGTAACGAAGCCCCCAACTTTGGAGAAAATCTAACTGTCTCAAATCAATGATAAATATATATATAACCATACGACTTTAAAAATTTGTGATCTTAAATATATCATATCTTTTCTATTGATAGAAAACTAAAAGAGCCTCACACTTTAAATTGAAAAAAACTAAATATTTTTGCATTCTTTTTTAGGTGAAAAATAAATCAACTACTGGAAACTAGTTTGATGGTCCAATAATCAAATCATTTATATCCCGGGGGTGTATGTTGTAGCATTAAAAGTTTATGTCAAGCAATTCATCTCCTAAAAAATATTTTATTTTTTTATTGATCCAATAATTAGAGAAGTTGGTGTTCCTCCATCTCCAAAAGTTCAGTAAATTTGATTTTATTTTTCTTTTGTAGAAAAAAATAGTTTAGTACTCATATTTGAACCTAATCATTCTTATTAAGAAGAATGCAAGCAAAACCACAACAACAACATACCTGTATATTCCTACAAAGTGACGCCTGAGAAGAGTAAGTGTACGCAGTTCATACCACTAATTCAGAATAAAATAGAGAGGTCATTTTCGATAGACCCTCGGCCCAGGACAAAGCAGCATAAAGAACATCATATAACAAAAAAATAACAAAATAGAATACACACCAATAGGTCATAACATAAGACACCCACAGAATAGAACTATAAACTATCTACCCAAAATCACAAACATCACCAAAATACTATGAACAAGAAACTACAAGACACGCGCCTAGCACTACGACTATCGGTACGGCAGCAAACAAAGCTCCACCCTAATAGCAAGGACGCACTCAAACCTACTACCCCACTACCCCAACTCTCATCCTCCACACCTTTATATCTAGGGTCATGTCCTCAGTAAGTTATAGTTGTTCTATGTCATGTATAATGACCTCCCTCAAATTTTTTTGTCCTATCTCTACCCCGCTGAAATCATCCGTAGCCAACCTCTGAACTGGGGTATCTGCGCACCTCCTCATCACATGCTCGAACCATCTCAATCTTACTTCTCGTCAAACTAGAACTCATTGATGCTAGAAAAAATTCATATACTATAGAATCAACGGGAGTACTAGTAATGCAAAAATGTGAACTCGAAAATACAGAGAACCCCTGAAATAATAGCCTAAAATGCAGTGTCACTACATAAAATCTCCAACCTCTAACTCATTAATCTTAGCCCTCTGGATGTGATTATCTACAAACCATGTACAAGCTACACTTTCAGTCTCTAGGAAACAACAAAGATAGGTTTGAAGGTGAAAATTCTAAATACCGTTGTCCAAATCCAATCAGCCAATACACTAAATAATTCCTCAAACTTCTATGCATTATCCCTCAATATTTTTGAATTTTGACAATTGAGAATTCAAATAAAATCTACTTACTCAAACTAAAAATAAATCACAGTGGAATTTTGAAATATTTATAACTCTTACCCAATAACAAGAAGTAGCAACACCCAAACGTAATTAGCATTATATACAGAAAATATGAAGATTTGTTTACTTTACTAGATCATGTAATTGTCAAAGATAAAAAATTGTCTAATACATTCCATAAGCATGACTAGCCAACATAATAGTGTAAAATAATCTTTAGATAGTTCGTGTATACAATCAAAATTCTATCACGAATACACAAAAGAAATAAGAGCTTGATCATTACTTGTGAAAATAAACATCTCAAAAATTGCAGATGCATTTATTAAAATGAAAACAATGACCAAATTGCACAGGCCAAAATTAACACATTAAAAAAGAAATACACATACATGAACACAATTTAAATCAAATACAAAAAAATGTCTGACGCTCCATAAGCATGACTAGCTAATATAAAAGTGTATAAAAATCTCTAGAGAACCCGTGTATACACAACTTAAATTCAATCACAAATATTTTCAAAAAAAATAAAAAATAAAGAAGAAAATACAATAGATTATTAGTTGTGAAAATAAAAAGATTAGAAGTTTCAGGCGCAGAAACCATTTGAATAAAAATTAAACACAGTTTTGAAATCAATAAGAACAACAAAAAATCATAAATCCAGTTCTGAAAAACCTTGCTTGTTAACTCTTAAGTTCTCTAGATGATCAGATAGACGATTCTAAAAATCACATAAAACCCCCAATTATTCAATCGAAAAGCATATACCTGAAACACAGTTCTGAAATAAGAATAAGAAAGATGAAAAACATAGAAACACAATTTTAATACAAGACAACAAAAAACTCAGTTATTCATTACAATTTTCATATTTTGAAAAAATGAAAGGAGACCCAAGAGATTCATAGATTCACATTCTATTCTATACATAAATAAGAAAAAAAAATCAAAGTTTGCAATCTTATTTGAACAAAAGAGCTGATGGATGTCGGATTTGAGAGAGAGGTTAGAATTTGAGAGAGAGAGAGTTGAATTTGAGAGAGGGAGCTGGCCCTCTTGATTTTTTAAAACTATAATAATAAATATTTAAAAAGTAAATAAATATTTTGACTTCACACTTCATAAATAGTGATAGAAAATTATTTTTAATAATAATTATTAATTTATTAAAATAATAACAACCTCATGCGGTCGTAATGTTTAAAATTTTATTGACCCACTTTATATTTTATAATTTTTTTAAAATAATTTTAATTATTTTGGCGCTAACTTTTTTCGCATTTTATTTTCGACCTCTTCAGGCTTCAGCAACAATAGTTGATGAGTCCTCATCACTCAAGGACCAGATTTCATTATATTTTAGTTTCCTATTTTAAGTACTTAAAGTTAGCTAGAGTCCTGTCCCGATAACTCATCTTATGTTTTAGAGGCTTTTATACTTAATTGGATTTAGTATCTCTTTTAAGTTGTTACACATAACTACTAAAATTATCAGTGCTTTATTTCTTTTTTAGGCTTCCGCTTATGTGTTAATGAATTTAGTAGTTGCTAGTACCAAATGTTAGCTTGGGATCTTTTGACTTTAAATACCGTATTACGTCTAGAATGTAGATTAAGGTCATGACATGAATTTTTTCTATTGGTTGTTCCTTCCCTATGTATATGTAAATGTCATATTTTTTGTCATTTCATATATAGTACATTCTGCGTACTCCTCGTCATTAGACATTGTATCATTTTCCAAACATAAAAAGAAGAATCATGCAATTAACACTGGAATATGTTTTATATCACTTTGATTCCTTTAAAATTAAGAAAATTCTCCATATTTTACAGCTATTTCAAATCTACTTTAGAAAATCAAAACGGTACCAGAGAAATTAAATTATTGCCAAAAAATATTTGATAGATGAATGATGTCTGTTTGGCCATGTGAGATGAAGTTAATGTTTTGTTTGGACATATAATTTGAACTTTTTATGTTATATGTTTTCTCATGAACATAAAAACTCCATAAGTTGTGAAAACTATCAAAATTTCTTCATTTCTTTATACAATCTTACCAAATAAGCAAAAGTTTATAATAAGAAAAAAATACATTTGTAACGCCCCGAATCTGATACCCGGAATGCTATACGGTGCTCATGACTCCAAAGGACCACAAGCTAACCCATGACTGATATCTATAATGAGCACTAAATAATATACTATAAATATGCAAAATGTAAGTTGTAAAGCCATAAGGTTCAAAACTGAACTGATTAACTGAACTAAACCGATACTAATGGTATTGTTTAGCGGAGCTAAACTGAGTTCACTGAGTTCTGTTGACTAACGAAATGCTACTGAGATTTGAGGACTGACGGAGAGTATGAAGTTACTGAGATTTCTGGGAATACGAAGGTTACCGAGATTACTGAGTATTGATGTTACTGAGACCACTAAGGTCACTGAGATTACTGAGTAGGACTAGACCGATACTAAATTTACTGAGTTTTCCTGAGTCATGAGACTGACTGAATTCTAAGGATAATGGCTTGACTGAGAGTATCATGAAAGCATGACACTGACTCTAGGCACATAGTTAAATTATCGGGTACAAGTACCCCCAGGACTCGATAGCATGAAACTGACAGGACATGACACTTCTTGGACACATAACCAATATCAACAATTCATAATACATTAATTTGGGATTTTATGAAGCACATGGTTATCATAGTCTTGTACATGAATGGAATTGCATATAAATATATCATACTTTCATCAACCTAGTCTCATGGACATTCCCTCAACCATTCATAATGCACACAATATCATGGAAGTCATTCTTAGTCATAGGGCAAAGCATACACTTATCACTTGGGTCACAATTAAGCTTTAATGCATAATTTCTATTCTCTTAGGCATTTTATCAAACACCTAGGATGCATGAGTTAGGGCATAGGCATAACCATCAAATTAATACAACAAAACTCCATATTTCAACTCAATTTCACATGTTTCAGACCACATACTAGCATATGTTCATGAATAACACATAAAGATTCCAACTTTAGAATGATACAACCATAATCACATGAACATAATCAATCCACAATAAAATATTCACAATACAAGATTTAAAACTTGATTCTTGGGCTTCATGGATGAAAAGAAACCATGAATGAGCACTGTGTATACCTTAGTTCTTGATTCTACGAAGATTGACGGAGAGATTCTTGAATTTGAGCTTTGGATTAGAATCCCCAATTGAAAATCCTAGCTTGTTCTTGATAGAAACTTGAGAGAAACAATATATTTTTGGTGAATTATAGCTGAATCACGTATTATTGGGTATATATAAGGGTGATAAATTGACCCTTTTAACCCTTGGACGCGTATTTTAATTCTGTAAAAAATTTTCGACCTGGACCCCTAGCGCGACATGTCACAGGAATTTGAAAACTATGAATTTGAGCCTTGGCGCGATGCACCACAATTGCGGAGGCTCACTGAATTTTGACGATTGTCATTTTGGCTGGCTCTATGACGCGTTGATGGCTCAGGTGGCACACTATCTTACTAAAATGGCTCTAACTCTTCGTTCGGGTGTCAGATTTGGGTGAATTTGGTATCGATGGAAGGCTTGTTCAATTTTCCACATGATAAAAAGTGAAAATCTTGAAAATACCGCATGTATAAAAGTGGATTCATCTTTGAAATAAGTCTTTGATATTTCTGGGACGATTTTAAGATAGGTAGAAGTACAGGGTATTACAACATTAATGGTATGTCAGTTGAAACAAATTCCATCATAATAGCCTAAGAAATTGCATTTTCATATTGTAGCCATATGATTGACGTTAGTTGCTGAAACATGTCCTCTTTTTTTAATGTGTTACTTTTTGGATGACCCATGCTTCTTGTTTTTATTTTTATTTTTTTTTCACTACTTTACTTTATTTTCTCTTTTATGAAAAAGAACACTTGATTTTTAAAAAAAAATTCTACCAAAATAAAAGACAATCAACAATTATAGAATTTGTACAATTATTGTATAAAGGAGTTTTTTTAAATACATTTAAAAAGGAATATGTCAATGCATATTTGATATCAAATACGTATATGCATATTTTATACAAATAATAATAAAACTTATATACATATCATAATAATAATTGTACAGTTTCTATACATATTCTATGTAATCTTTAGTTATAATAATTATTCAGATATAAATCCTATACAACAATGATACAATTTCTATATGCATCCTATACAAATATATATTCTTACAACAATTATATAATCTTTTAACACATTCTATACAATATTTGGTTGCAATAATTATTCAAGTACATATTGTATACACTATTTATACAGTTTTTGTACATATCATATACAAAAACATATTTTGTGCAATAGTTATATAATTTTTATACACATTCTAGATGATAATTATACAGTTTCTATACGTATAATATATATATATATATATATATATATATATATATATATATATTATGCAACAACTATACAGTTTCTATATACATCCTATCTAGTTTCTATATACATCTTATATTGATACATACTCTATACAATAATTAAGTAATTTTTATATAATTATATTTAATTATTCTTTTAAAAGAAAAAAAATTAGATTTTCTTCCCCCAAAAGTTGTAGCGAAACAAGAAAAAATAACTGAAAAGGAAATCAGACTTTTTAGCCTCCAAAAAATTGTAGTGAAATAAGATTAAAAAAAAAGGGCAAATCACATAAATATACTATTTAGAGCCCATATTACCAAATCTACCAGTAGATTCTATTTTATAAAATATACCACTACAAACCTAATAAAACCTATTAAATAAGGTAAAATAAAAAATTTCAAGAATAACGTGAGTAAATTAATCGATTAATATTCCATCCTTAATCTATTCCAATCGGTTTTACAATTCCATGATTCACGCACTTCAAATCATCTCCATGATTTCCACTCTTTTTATATATAACTGTGTGTTCCTCAACTATATGATTCACTATATTGATATAAACTGATCAGAAATTGGTTTCTCAAGGAATAATTTACAGGTATAGAAGATGGTAGCAACACTGCAATAATGATTCTCTACAACGAAAGATGGAACGTATCAGGTTAGTAGTGTGAAAATAAATCTTAAATTATGCTGAGAAGGTAATTCCAATTCTTACAAGTTAAAAACCAACAATAATAATACATTGTGTATAAAAAAAATAATTTATAGCATTTTTTGCTTATGTCATTGAATATGTTTTCTAACCAAGAAAAAAAGTTTTGTAATCAGATAATAACAAAGTGCTTTGTTGTGTATAAACATTAATTTATAGCATTTTGTTTCTTATGCCATTGAATTTGTTCCTAATCAAGAAAAAAAGTTTTCTACTCAAACCTTATTATTCACTATTGAATTTGTGATGGTTAGTAATTTTTTATATATTATGGTATATATAATGATGCTTTACTGTAAAAAGAATTAAAAAGTTCATATTGACTGTTTGAATCATAATATGAGTTTTATGATTTTGTTTGCAAGTATACTGAGCAAAAAATGGTAAATCTTTTAATGTTCTGAGCTCGAATGTTATATATTTCAGGAAGATACAAAAATTATCAATCAGAAGGAATAATGTACGATTCGAACACGAAATATAATGGGTTGGTGAAGGCAATTGATAAGCAACTGGTAAAGATACAATAATAAAAGTGTTGGAGATTAGGTATTTTGTTAGCGATAGATGCCCACTGATAAATATACACAATGATACAGGTGTCCAAGTTTATCTAGATCAAAAGAAATATAACATGAATTTCTCTTCGAAGTTTCCTTTATGCATCACGTGCATCGATAGGGCTATGGATGCTTCTGACTTTCATACCGATGCTCAATGTAGTTACCAATCAAATATGAATGACATGAAAATCTACCCACTTTGCACATCCGGTGCAATTCGTTTGAGTGACATTAGTCCTAGTATAGAAGATGATGTTTTGAAATTCAATGGAGTTGAAATAATTAGCAATTCTTAAAATGAGGTAGTCGAAGAAAGTCAGGTCTATATTGATAAGCACACTTTTTTCAGAAATTATGAAGCGCTACTCATTTTTTTGGCAATTTCGATTCATTGCCACTAGATCCTGTCATAAGAGGTTAGAAATCTTTTGAAATACTTTTATGAGGTTAATATGGTGTGTTATTAGTTTTATTAATTATATTAATGACTTACATATTGAATTATAAATTAACAGGTATTTTTTTATTTGTACATCTGATGAATGTTCGTGATATTTAAAAATTTCGAGTTTGAATGAAAGTGAGCTTTTCAAGATTTGAGAATTTTACAGTAAATAATCATGTACTTTGAAGAATAGTATCTATTCAAAATGTCAAGCAACTACCGATGTGATTGGAGGCATATTAATAGAAAGGCTTGTTGATTCAAAACCATATACACACCAAGGATATAATAGCTAAAATGAAAAGATCACATGATATTTTATTGACATACTTGCAAGCTTGAAGGACCAAGAAAAAGGCAACCACTATATTGCGAGGTGACCCTGCAGAATCATATAGTAACATACCAACATATTAATATATTTTAGAAACGACATATCCAGGTACGATTATTAGATTGAAAAAAATAGACAAAGATCTTATTTTGTATGCGTTTGTTGCACTTGATGCTTGTATAAAATAATGAAAGTATTGTAGACCTATAGTGGTGGTTGACGGCACACATTTGAGATCAACTTATGAGGGTATTATTCTAATAGCAAGGACATTGGATGCAGGAGGTATGATGACTTCTTCTTAATATTTTTTTATTAACAAAATTCACAAATATGATGTGTAGAATTGCTTGTTTGACATCCTAGAAACCTATTCTGACAAGAGTATATACATTGGTGTGTAAAAAATGTATAAAGGTGATCTCGTTATAAATTTTGTAAGTATGATATAGAAACTAGTGTACTGGAAAGTTATTAAAAATTCATAGTATATATCAAATCAATAAAAAAATAAAACTGAAAACAAGTATGATTAGTTGTTGATTAACCAAATTAGAATCACTAGACTTATTTATGAAATAATTAATTATTTTATCTTTATGAATTATGTTAAATTTTTGTATGTTTATAGGTCACATATTGCCGTTAGTATATGCTATAGTTGATTCAGAGAATGATGCCTCGTGGAGTTGGTTCTTTGAGTATTTCAAGATTGCTTATGGAGAAAGAAAGGATATGTGTTTTGTTTCAAATCAAAATCAGAGATGGAATGCTACTATCGTGGTATATCCTAGGGTTACTCACTATGCTTTTATTTGGCATCTGTGGATCAATTTATTAACTCAAACCACAACTTTAGAAAAGGTGAGTAAGTTATTCATCAGTATGGCTAAGGCATACACAATTCAAGAGTTTGAAGAATTAATGAGCAGAATGGACCAAATAAGCAAAAGGAGCAAAAATATTTGTTTAATACTATGTATCATAAATGGTCTCGAGAACATGCAACTGTAAAAGGACATGGACTTTGAATTCTAACATTGTAGAATATTTTAACAATACATTAAAGCAAGCAAGAAAAATGTCAGTGGTGTCATTGTTGGAGTATGTAGGCAAACTATTGAAACACGAAATGAGCAACATAGTGAAGAGGAGAGAAATACTTTCACAGTTCTTACTGAAAAATACAATGATATGTTGGTGGAAAATCAAATTTTATCAAATCGCATGACTGTAAGTGTGGATACAATTTAATTATAAAAATGTTAATTTTAAGAATTAACCGGTATAGTAAATTTATTTTTCTTAGCGTCTTTGATAATGCAAGTAAAGACATCCACAAAATACCTACATACTGTTACATATGGATAGAAGCGATTCACTGTGTGTCTTCAAATTTAAAAGTGTAGTTGTGAAAGATTTCAACTTGATGAATTAACTTATGGACATGCTATAGCGGCTATTCCATACAAAAACAACCATTCAGAGCACTACTCTTCTGCCTACTACAGCAGAAGGAATTTTCAAGATACGTATACAATTTCTATTGAACCTCTTTCTTGCGAAAGTAAATAGAAAATACCAACACATGTGTTAGAAGATAGAATATTACCACCGGACGCAAAGATACAACCAGGCAGGCCACCAAGTTATAATAGGAAGAAAGCATTTAATGAGTTCAAGTTCAAGAGGTCTAAAGTGACTTGTAGCAAATGTGTTACAGAGGGTCATAACAAGACAACGTGCAATAACTTTTCGCCAAGAAAATGATGTTCACTTGTTGATATAGTTCATTTTGAATGTCTTTTGGTTTAGTTTATATTATAGTTAGTACAGAGGATTCATGTTTTAAATGTCATAATTGTGGTGTTTGACGTAAATAGTTATAATTACTTAGATAAATGTGTAATGTAAAATTGCTGGGAGAAAAAAAACTTCAATGGTTGATAAATATAAGAATACCAGAAAGCTATTCTAATATGTATATTTTATTTGATTTGTTTCCACTCTTGACATATTACTCCAGTGTTGGTGTGAGTTATGAATTAAACACATTGACTACTTTGTTGGGTTTATTTGGATTGAAACAAGGGAAATAGGAAATAAAGGAGAAGAGTTCTTTTTTATTATTTTTTTAGTTAAAGGAAATAGAGGATTGGATGAAATATTATTAACCTCAAAGTTGTGCTAACTCTTCATTTTCGATGCCGCACAATAATGAGTTCTCCATAAGTATAATAATTTTGGGGAACATGGCAACCACTTTTTAACATATTTGTAGAGTCCGAGCAACATAGATTAGTACCCATGGTTTATCTAAATTGAGAAAATAAATTATAATTGATTGGATGAATATTAGAATTTATCGAGCTTTGATTTCACCTTAATTTATGATGGGGAAGGTAAATATAACTTCTCCACCTTCTTTAAATTTCTCATTATGCCTCTTTTGGTGTTTTTGTATTTGCATTGTTTATGTAGGGAACACTACAAAAAAGCAGAGCCCTTTTGATTATGTTAGGTAAGAGTATAGGTAAAACTTTTATATAGTGCATGTGTTTTTTGTAGTTTTTAAAAACATTCTATGATGATTTTAGTATTTTTAAGTATGTTAACCATTGTTTGTTCACTTACATATTGAATATTGTCACTTTTATGGTGATTATACCTAATTAAAAGAGATGGTACAATAGCGGTATAATTCTTGTTGTGCGGTAACTTAAATGTGTAATAACCTCATAAATATATGTTATGACAAGGATATATAAACTGGTGTGTGAAAACTTAAATTCGTAATCACTAAATAAAAAAATGGTACGATAACGATAGAGTGCCTGGTGTGTGGTAACTTAAATGTGTAATAACCTCATGAAAATATGATATGATAAGGGTATAAAAACTGGTGTGCAGTAATTTAAATATGTGGTCACCTCATGGAAACATGGTAGGTTAATGATATATTGCCTGGTGTGCGGTAACTTAATTACATAGTAACATTATGAAATATGGTATGATAAGGTATAGTTTATGGTGTGCGGTAACTTAAATGCGTAATAACCTCATGATCCTATGGTATGTTAAGTGTAAAGAAACTGGTTTGCTGAAACTTAATGCGCAGCCACCTCATGACAACATGGTACGTTAATGATACAGTGTCTGGTGTGTGGTAACTTTATAACATAGTAACATCATGAAATATGGTATGATAAGGTATAGTTTGGGGTTTGCGTTAACTTAAATGCATAGTAACCTCATGATCCTTTGGCATGTTAAGTGTAAAGAAACTAGTTTGTAGAAACTTAATGCATAGTAAACTCATGACAACATGGTACGTTAATGATATAGTGTTTGGTGTGCGGTAACGTAACTCGTAATAATTTCATGAACTATAGGTATGACAAGGGTATACAAATTGGTAAGACATAACTTCAATGTGTAGTCACCTCATGAAAATATTATACGATAATGGTATAGTGTCTGGTATGCGGTAAATTAGATGCTTAATAACTTCATGAACCTACGGTATTATAATGATTTCACATTTTCAAACTTCTCAAAAATTTAGTTACTAGATCAAATTTCATTGTCAACATTTTTGCAACAAATTCCTGGATCACCAAAAAATGAAGATGTTTTCATAAAACAAAATATTTCAAAAACATAAACTAAAGTATTTACAAAGATCATGAAGAATAAACTTAATAATCTCTAATTTTTCATTTTGATAACAGTTGCAGATTCTTTTAAAAGTGTTAATCCATCATGCCTTTTAATAAAGCTGCCAATAACTTCACATTCACTGATAGCACCATCATTTTGTTTTCACATATCGTAATCCCAAAGTAATGTCCCATATCGCATCCGAAAAGATAACGGGTCAAACTTTACCTTTGTAATGTCCAAAAAACCTCTGCTTATATACTCTACAAATGCCCAGGTATATAGTCCACAATCACTGAAAAAGACAAAGATTTATATAGTACCTTTAAGAATAATGATCAATACGTAATAAAAACTAACAATTAAAACCAACATATTTTGAGCTTTCAGATTATTGTGGTATTGAACCTTGCAACACATATGCCAATGGTTCTTTTAGTGCAACATCCTCATAATCTTCAGCATTAATCCAGTCAATGTCATTCCTTTTACCATAGTACTAATGAAGAAAAGACGAATCATTTTTGAAAGTTTGCCAACCATCTTTTCAACCGTGGCTGTAAGTCTGGCTAAGTGAATATGCCCTCCACGGAGAGAATCAAAGACATATAGACACCTCTTTTTATGAAAAAAAGAACAAGCACCTAGTGAAATACATTACAATTATTTATAGGGATGCACATATAATCTATAAACTCCCAAGGAATATCCGCAAGAAGCTTTAAGCCTCTAATATATTTTGCCACTTGATGATCTAGAGTTATCAAATTGCTATCTCTTTAGTTGTTCTGCCACTTATCATGAATTTGTTCAATCCATTTGATGGAAAAATAGTGAGTAATATTTGTTTGGATGTCTGGTCCGTATATGGATTTTTTTTGTAAGTAATACATCAACACATCTACATGTTATTAGGATGTAAGCAAAATCACAATAAGTATTATGTTATAGCAAAATCATCAGGCCGCTTTTAAGAGTACCACAATAAAAAACATAAGAAACAACAACAAATGAAATATGATGATATACCATAAATATTTCTCATCAGTTCAGAAAAGTCAAATTACACACCAAATATACACAAGTACACTTAGGTTACTTATATTAAACATGAAAAAGAACCGAGTCTCCCCAAGGTTGTCTAGTCTGAATCATAGAGTAGAACCAATCCATTTAATCCACTTTAAAAACTCCAAAATCTATAGGACGGTCTATCTTATTCTTAGCTATTGAAAAAACTGATGCCCTGCAAAAATGAAAATACGTGATCAAAAAAAACATCCTTACAAATTTGTTTATACAATAAATAACTTTACTGCTCTAACCTGTTTAGCCTGTGAGACACTTTATCAAAAACCCTTTTTCTAAATAATTCGATCAGATGATCATCAACATCAAATCCAATGTGATTGACAAATGGGTGTTTTGTCAAAAAGTTAACAGGTGTCTTTTCAGAGATGCTTTCAGATTCACTTAAATTCATGTATGGTGACTGGGTATATTTTTCGGGAATTCTTTTTTGAATTTGTAAAATTGGTGTCAATGTATCTATCACTCATGCTTCAGTAGGAACTAATTCATCATTTAAAAAAGGAGGCAACTCACATTCAACCATTGAAGGAGTCTTATTAGAAGAATGTTTTAATTCGGCAATTAATTCAACTGTAAGGACATTAACTTTTTACTATACAATGAATAAAAGTGATTGTGAAGTTAACTATATCATGGGTATTATCCTAGAAATAGGGATGCCTAAATTGAGGTTTGGTTATCAAATGTTAAACACACCCATTAGGTATTCGAAAGAATCAATGGGTAAAAGTTTGGTGTTTTGTTGAAAGACTAGTACCAAAATCTATAACTGGACCTACCCGTATTTGATCTACTAAATTGATGTTGATTACTAACACCCACATGTCATTTCTTTAGTAACACATACTTCCAAGATTCGTGCATAATTGTTAAAACTGTAATTATTTATAGCACCAAATTTATACTAGAAAAAACTAAAAAGAGACATTAGTATAGATACCTATCTCCCCTATTTTTATCATTTGTAACATTGGTTTGAATTTAACGTGTATCTATTATTTTGAATTAACTTGATTGCCACTCACATTGTTTCTCGTGGATTCGATCCCGACTCTAAAGTAGGGTAAATATATTGACGACGATTGTATTGCACTTAAATTGATGTGTAAGTTGAGCATTATCAAAAATGGCGTCGTTGCTGGGGAACAATTTGGCGTATTAAGTTAGTTTGGAATTTTAGCTTACTTGCTTGAATTCAAGCTTGTATATATTTGTTTGTGATTTTCTTTTGTAGGTAGATTTTTATTTTATTTTACTTTTCTCTATGATATATTTCGACAAGTATGATGTCGATAGTTGGGAATCCCATCGTGACGACCCATGTCCAATTTATGACAGACCACGCTTCAGGAAAGATTGTAACTATGCCTCCCAGAGAGAGATGGACCCGCCATCTCGATCCTATAGGGAGTATAGGTGTTCTTTATGTAGTGATCTAGAAGGACATTGGGATGACTGTCCAAATGCCCCTCCCCCTATTATGCTAATCAGGTTGCTAGTTTTTCTTATGAGCTTGATAGGTCTTATGATGAGAAGAAGAAAGAGAAATATACCGAGTCTAATAGCTTTGACACAAAGCTACTAGCTATTTTGGATTAGGTAGATACAATGGGGGAGAGTATACAAGACATGCATCAAGAGGCATTACGATAGAAAAATGTCAAGATAGAGGAAATGAGCAAAGAAGAAAAGCTTAAAAATACCACTACCTTGCCCATCTCCCAAGAGAAGGTTTATCAAGAAGAGAAACCAAGCTATGATGATGAGCTTGGTAGCGAAGACTCCTCGGTGATCTCCCAATCAACCGAGCCAAATAAGGAAGAAGATGCCCAAATAAAAGAAATGGTGCTAGAGGCAAAAGAAAAATCAAGGCACATATCTTATGAAGACTTTAGTTCATTTTGGGGTGAAAGTCCTACAGAGGAGAAAATCCCGGAGTTAGTGGTTAGACCTCATTCAAACTATTTTTCAACATTGTGCTTAGACGATATGATGAGAATTCATCTATCTAGGCCAATCGAGGATTGTGAAGAGAAGGAGTACAATTTCTACATTTTGGGATTTGACACTCCAAAAGAGCACATGAAAGCCCCACCATCAACGGCCAAGGACTTCAACATGCGATGTGAAATTAGTGGCCTATTGTTGTCTTTACCTTTTCCTAAGGAGACGAACCAAAAATTCAATGTAAAATTGGGTAAACGATTTAAATCTTCAAAATGGCAAGATTGAAGCTCCCTCATCATTTCCTCAACTCTTCTAAGTTTCAACTTGAAAGATCTAAATTTTTTACTCCTCTGCCGCTCATTGCACAATGAACAAAAATTGGGACGGAGATTCAAATCTTCTAAGTGGAGCACAAAAGGAAATGGTGGAGGTGTCGTGCCATGATGTTAAACTAAGTACTTGATGGGAGGCAACTCATCATGCCACAAAAAGTGGCCCGTATCCTTTTATTTATGCATGATAGAGTAGATTTTTGTTTTGTCTTTGTGCATACATAATCCATGAAATATTGGTGCTAAGAGGAATATTGATTGAACTTGAAATAGGAACATGTAAAATTGGCAATTTAGACTAAAGAAGAAGTGCAGGAGACCCGATTGTCTAGTCTTAGTTACCACAATGGCGGTCCATGCCACCACGATCACGGAACTAGGACCGCGATCATGGTCAAGTTAGTTTAAGTGACCATCCTAATACCATTTATTCCCATGCTTCTCTCTCAATTTCTCTCAAAATTTGTGGCTTTGCATTACATATCCAAGTATCATTTCATTTCATTTACAACATCTAACTTGGTAAGTTGTCTCAACTCTCTTGATTTGGATAATTATATGCTTAGAACTTGTAGTTTAGGGAAGGCTTGAAATAATGTTTTCATTATTAAATACATGCTTATTTGTGATTATTATTGTGGTTAGCTGTTGTAGTTGGTGTACACACTAATAGGGAAGTCTTGAGTACCCAAATTTAAGCTTTAAATGGTTGAAATGATTGTGTACATCATTTGTTCGATTTAATACCCCAATGAGTTCAATTTGAATTATTTCAAGTTTGGGGCTATAATCACACATACTAGCCTTACATTCTTTGCTTATAATGTTGATGTGCCTAGTTAAAACAAAGAATTGGGGTTAAAATTGTGTATTGAAGAGAATGCAAAATCTATTGAATTTGGTCTCAGGTACCGAAATCGCAGTCTCGATGATCGCGTTAGCGTTTGCTGCTCCACGATCGCCATACCTAAGGGTTGTTTCTAGAGGAGCCCAAAATTTCTGCACAACCATTTCTGCCCGAAATACTTTCTATTACACTTCCACATGAGTTTATCTACTTGATATGGCATATTTTTGGTATGATATCGCTGATGTTGGCCTGAGTTGCATTACTTACAGGTTATAAGCCTAAAAAATAGGATATTCTGATGACACTAGGTTCATGGACGCACAATACCAACACCACTACTATACAGATTTTCACAGGACTAAGTTACTCCCTGAAAAAGGTATTTGCCCTGACAAAGTGGAGGAGAAGCTCCCAGCATTCCATGCCTGACTCAATGCTATCAAGTGGGTGTGCTTTGCCCCAAACTCCTGCTATACAAATGAGCATTGGGTACATGAGTTCTACGCGAACCTTAACGTAGTTTCTCTCATAAACCCAGTGATGACAATTTTGGAAAACAAGTGAACTTCAGAGAAGAGCAGATTAATGAGGTATATAGGTTGCCGAATGCGGACATGGAGCAGTTCCAGGAAAGAGCATGTGACCCAAGGACCTGGATGACAAACATTTTCCATCTTGAAAAAGCAGTTCCTAGGTCCATCACCAAGAGAGATATTTTGATGAACAACTTCACAGTAGAGTCCAGGTTTTGGATGAACATCATATGCAGACGAGTATTGCCATGCACCCATATGACCATTTTCATAAATTTGCAAAATCAGATGGTGGCTTGCATCCTATCTAGAATCCCTCTTAATGTGGGCGAGATTGATCTTTTGGAGTGGTTGTACTTCAAAAATCATAGAGGTACATATCTTGTTTTACCTTCCCTTATCACTGATCTTTATAAGAGGGAAAAAGTGGAGAAGTATGCTGCAAATACTTAGATGCACCCAGGTCCCCGCATCTTGCCATTCAAATTTAGGGGTGAGGGTACCCCTGGTCAGAGCAAGAAAGGGAAAATAAACTCCGACAAATTAGCCCAATAGGACACTGATTCTTGTAGACCTTCGTCAACCACCCTTTCAATGACATCTTAGGTCAGATAAGGGAGGTTAGGGAGCTAGTGTCCAGATTGCCTCAAGGACCAGGAGAGCCATCCACCGCTCGCCACTCTATGTGACTTGATCGTATTATGACATATATCATGAGGAGCAAAAAAAGTAGGGAGACACTATTATCGGATTGGAGAGAGCCTACTCGACCTTAGCAGGATCACACAGGGACCTCAAGAAGTCACATGTGAAGATAATGAAGAGACAAAAAAAAAGAGATAAATTCTTCAAGAAGCTGTGGAAGGGGGTAAAGGGCATCTTTAAGGTGCTCAAACCCAATGATAGACCATCTTCATCTAGGATGGACAGTGAGGATAAGGTCTCTGCTGATTGGTCTGCTGATAATATTAATGGTGATGGTGCAGAGCCAGTGGGAGAGGGCAGTTCTTAATGTAAATTCAGGGAGACCCCTCTTACTCTTGCTTTATTACACTTGCAGTGAGGACACTGAGAGAACCATCTTTCTTTCGCATGAATAAAATTGGTGTGCCCTATGAGGACACACTGGGTCTGATGAACCCCTTGTCTAGGAGATTCTTCAACTGATTCTTTAATTTTCTGAGTTCTACTGGTGCCATTCTGTATGGCGGAATAGATATAGGCTGAGTATCTAGAAGAAGGTCAATGTTGAAGTCTATTTCCTTTTCGGGAGGAATTTCTAGAAGATCTTTGGGAAAGATATCTGAATATTCGTTCACTACTGGGACTGATTCAAGACTGGGAGTTTTCCTGAGTCATGTGATTGACTGAATTCTACTGAGTTCTGAAACAGACTGAGAATACTACTGATCATGGCGTGACTGAGATTATCATGAAACTGACACTAGATCTAGGCACACAACTAAATTATCAGGTATTAAATACCCCAGGACTCGATAGCATGAAAGTAAATAGGACCTGACACTTCTTGAACCCATAACAATTGTCAACAATTCATAAGATAATTATTGAGGGATTTCATGATGCACTTGATACTCATAGTCTTGTGCATGAATAGGGATACATTCCAACATATCATAAGTTCACAAATCTAGTTTTATGAACACTCCATCAAATCATCAAAAGACATAACATTAGCATGGGATTCATTTTGAACATGTAGTTATAGCCTAAGTTCATCATTGAGGTCATGAAAGGATCATAAAAAACAATTCTACTCACTTGGGCATTTTATCAAACACATGGAATGCATATACTTAGGCTAGGGCATGAACATTAAATAATTACATCATAGCTACATTAATCAACTAAATTTCATGAAATTCAATCCATATACTAACATAATATCAAGAAATACATAAAGACTCCATCATGGAAACCATACACAATTAACAACATGGATACAATTTCAATCCACAACATGAACATCATTATTTAAGTTTTAAAAATGGTTTCTTGAACTCCAAGGATGAAATGGGTCCTTGGATAAACACTTTACATACCTTGGTGGATGATTTCTTGAAGATTGATGGAGGAAGGCTTGAATTTTTGGCTTGAAATTAATCACCTTGGGTTTCTTGTTCTTGTGAAATTGAGAAATAATGAATGTATTTAGCCAAAAAATGGCTAAATTTTGTGTTTTGAGGGTTGAAGGTCGGGGGAAAATGACCTAATTACCCTTAAGGACGCAATCATTTAATGAACAAAAACTAGGCACCGGCGCATTGAGCGACGCGGTGCGTCGATAGCATCGACGCGATACTTGATGCGTCGCGCCATGATCGCACCAAGCCTTAGTACTTTTGACTGGCAATTTCTGCAACAATATTGACCAACGCGATAGGCAACGCGGCGCGCCAAGATCTCGTTGGTCCACTATTTTGAACTTCCAAATGTGGTCTAAACGAGATTTGAAAAATTTGAAACTTGTTCGGGAACACCCATTGACCTTCTTAATCATGAATAACAAAAATATAGACCTTTAACAGACATTAAGGTCGCGAAATGAGATTGCCAACTTTCAAAGGCCAAAAATAAACTAAGTCTAAAAACTTAGCTAGAATTTTCTAAGTCTGGGACCCCTTGACAAGCTTAAAGGACTGAATTAAGCTTAGGAATTTTGCGGGGTCTTACACTAACACCCACATGTCATTTCCTTAGTAACACATAATCCCAAGATCCGTTCCTAATTGTTAAAACTCTAATATTTATAACCCCAAATTTACACTAGAAAAACTCAAAAAAAGACATTATTGTAGATACCTATCTCCCCCATTTTATCTTTTCGTAGCATTGGTTTGAATTTAGCTTATATATATTATTTTGAATTAACTTGATTGCAACTCACACTGTTCCTCGTGGACTTTACCCCGACTCCAAAGTTGGGTAAATATATTAACGACGGCCGTCTTGCACTTAAATTGACGTATAAGTTGAGCGTTATCAACAATCTATACAACTAATAAGAAAAACCAGAAAAAACATACCACTGGAACTTCATTCTCGAGATTTTTGATTGACTTTTTCATTAGTAAACTTATCTCGATGAATATCTTCTTGGTTGAGTCATCCATATAAGTCTTCATTTCACTAAATTTTACATTAACTCTATTCTGAAGGTTCTTCAGATCTTCACGAACCTATAAATACAAAATATAGTATAAAAATATATATTTTAACCAAAGATGATAATATATTTAAATAAACATAAAACAAACTATTGTAATACTCACCTCAACAACTTCTTCACATAGCTTATCAAAATCATTTATCGTTTCTGAAGTTTTATCACCTCGATTGGGTTGTGACAATTTAACCTTGGGTCCATATGGTATTCTAACGATTCTCTCGTCATCCTTCAGAAGCATGTCGGTATATTTGAACTAGCATATCAAAAATGAGAATTGCAAAAAAGGTTTAAAATATGTATAAAACAAGCATTTTAGTGTCCTGTCATGGTGTATGAAACATATATGAAAAAGTTTAAGAATAATGAGAACAACTAACAATATTGAAACAATAATTACCCGATTACCATTCTTTTTTAACATGCCATTCTTGAGGAAATCAAAGTAAATTATTTGCGTAGATACTCGCCAATTGAATATGCGTGGGCTATGAAGTGGACTGTCTATACGGATAGCAATCTAAGGAGGAACCTTTGAAAAACACTCATAGAACCATATTTGCAAAGCTAATGAAAAACCCTCAAATTTAACGTAGGTTGGATCATCCTTCAACTGGTGAGAAATTGATTTTTTCAACTTGATGAAACATAGATTACCCCATGGATACTTCACATATTCACCACTTTCTACCAGTTCAAAGTGTAATTTAGGTATGACTGATCTATTGGATGGTGACAAGAGCAGAAAAGTGTTGATGAAGTATAAAATAGTCATGTTGAAAACATCTTTATCACTCACCAAATATTTTTGTCCCTGAATCTTTCTCTTTAAAAACCCTTGTAAATTCTGCCCTATTTACTTGGTTCGTCATATTGAAGTACACATAAATTAACTTGCTAAGAGTATTGGAATCCTCTATGAAATCACTTTCATCACCACATTTTAGACCTATGAGTATTGAAATCCTCTACGAAATCACTTTCATCACCATATTTTAGACCAGTGATTACAACAAACTCCCTTTCCCCAAAATGAAGTTCACTACTATTGATGTTAACAACAAATATTTCATCACGATCATTATCTATTTCCGCATACATTAGAATGTGAATGAGTTGTGGCTGAACTTTAATTGGACACAAGTTAAGGAAATACCCAAACGGTGACTCCCTAAACAATTGTAGATGATTGATTAGTGTTAAACACTCCCTTATATCGTTAAATACATCAACGTTGGTGTTCGAGCACCAATGTGTCTGCTTTTTCTTTTGCTTCTTTATCTGAAAAAAATTGTAGACAATTAAAAAACTTGAAGCATTTACATTATATCTCATCAAAATATTGAAAAAAATCAGAATCTAAAATTAAACTATACAAATTATAATTAACACAATAAAACCTCTTGTGCATACCTTTTTTTTGTTTTACACTTTGAAAATTGTCCTTTCACTTTATCTCCTTTTGATTTCTTAACTCTTAATTTCTTAAATCTGATGTTTTTAAATTTAGAGACCATCCTTCCATTACCAACGTCGAATTTTTATTCATAATTCAAAAAACAATCATAGATCAACTATAAGAACCAAAATCAAAAAATAAAAACAAAAATCATTCAAAAAAGAAGTACCTCAATCATTTTTGGGAACTTATTTCCACAAAAATCATCCTCAAAATCTGAATCTGATGGTATAAATGTTGGTACATTTTTAACCTTTCTTTTATCACAAAGTTTAGGGCTATTACTTTTAATTAAAATAGGACTTAAAACTTTTGAGACCTGAGTTGGATTAAACTATCTGTAACGCCCCGAAATCTAGTTCCCAGGATGTCACACGGTGCTCCAAACTACAAGTAGTCCATAGCTAACCCTGGCTACCTTCTAGCACATCTGAATCTCATCATAGAGAAATATAAGTATAAAATCATGATAAAATATGGAAAACTATCTGAATATATCTGAAATTACTAATCTCATCAATCTAATTAAATAAATACTAAAAAGTCTGAATAAGACAACTGAGATCTAAGACTGAATCTGATAGTTCGAGAAGCCTTTACTAGCTAAGTCTAGAGAGTCACTGGGATAGGCCCCAGCTGACTCAAACTGGCAAAAATAAATAAAGAAATATCTACTAGTAAACTGAAACATGAATAGCTAAGTCCTCGAACTATGAGGACTCACCAACTGCAGGGATGTAGATGAGATGCTCAAAAATCACTGTCGCTACTGAGACTGAGCACCTGAACCTATATTATGACACAATGTAGCACATAGACATATATGTGGATCAGTACTTTGAGGATGTACTGAGTATATGGGGGTGTATGCAATAAGTAAACAATATCATCACAGTATATGAAATCAAACATGCTAAATATAAATGACCTACGTAGGCTTGAGTAAATCTAAAAGATGAAGATCATAATCAAGAATAGTAAAACATATAGTAAAAATCTTGTGATCCATAACACTTAGTTCTAAAATCTGTATTCTGTTCTTTATTCTTAAATCATATCTGAAAACTTATTTTGCAAGGGGATTCTTTTAAAGCTTTAGGGAAAATGCTTTATCTGAAAAGTTGTATATCTTTTACTAGTAGGGAGGTTCTCTTAACAGACATAAACCATGTGATCTACATGGAGTCCAACGTCTTGACCTCCTAAGGAGGAAACCTTACGTTGGGGAGAGGTGTCATACTCTTGCCAGGGAGTATAACCTAATCCAGGTGATCAATCACAAGTTAAGTCTGTCATCCATATAAATGGAAATAATTTAAGCCTGTACCTATGTTGGCTACGTAGTTTTGTGAAAGATAGGGCACGCTAATCCCACACTTCCCGCTCGATGCTAAATACTACTCCCTTTAAGATCTGTATGCTCAAAACCATTGAAAATCCACTTCTTAAAACTAGCATAAGGATTTATATGAAAAGCCATTTATGCACTGACTTTAGTAAGTCTGTAAACAAACTGTTCTGAGTTCCTGTAAACTGGAAAATTTGTAGTGGATTCCAAAGCTAAATCAATGATCAAAAGATCAAAGCTTTTTCTAAAAATTGAGGATAAGATGCTTAAAGCATCATCTTTCTTGAAACAATAATATTTAATCTTAAGGTAGTAACCCATGTATCAATCTCATGTTAAAGCATCATAGTATTCATGCTAGGTAATGTAAATATTGATAGAACAACTCAAAATCTGGAAGTTTCAGCAATATGCATGAAAATATGAAAAAAAATCATGGAATTCAACTTCTAAATCATTGGAATTATCATAAGCTTGTGATTAACAATAATGGGTAGAAACCCTAACTTGACTTTATGAAAAATCATATAAATTGCAGTAAATTTGTAATTAAAGTTTTGGGCACAAGGATGAAAGAATTATCCTTGTTCAAACCCCACATACCTTAAATTGATGATCTTTGATGAAAACTTGGATCTTGGATTCCTATTAATGCTTAGGGGATGAATTCTTAGTGTCTTTGTATTGGAAAATCTCAATCTTGAATTATCTTGGAGAATTAATGGAGGAATCTTGGATTTCTTGGGGAGAAAGTTGATGAACTAGGGTTTTGCTTTGTGAGGGAATGATGAATAAAGCATAATGTGCTTTGAAATATGCTTAATCTTCTATTTTTGGATAGATTGGGGGTTGGGAGAATGACCAAAATACCCTCTTTAAACTCCCAAACGAAACTGAAAAATGCAATATTTTGCGAACTGGGTGGCCACTACGACGCGCCACTATCGCGATGGCTTACTGGAAATTGGACGAACGGGAATGGGCTCCCTCCGCGACGCGCCACAATCACGGAGCCCTCATATTTGTCATTTTGACCACTGGTGCGACACGCCAGTATCGCGAGGTCTCACTGGAAATTTCCAAACAGAAAATTAGGCCTCTCCGCGATGCACCAAGATCGCGAGGCCTTACTGAAAATTGATAATTGTGATATTACACTCTCCGCGACGTGCTAAGGACCTAAATAGCGGTGTTTTATGACTGGAACTTAAAATAGCCATAACCTCTTACCCGGTTATCGGATTTAAACGAATCTTATATCATTGGAAAACTAATTCAATTTTCTACGTCATGAAAAGTCCAAATCTAAAGAATTCCACAAAAAAATAAATAATGTTCATCTTGGAAGCTATCCCTTAACATTCTAGGGATGCATTCTAGCTAGAAAAGGTACGGAGTATTACACTATCCCAAATTAAAATTCGGTGGAGAAAAGTTTATGGGACTAGAAGTACGATTTGGCCCAATTCTACCGCTCTTTCTCAGAGTACATTTCGTAGAAGATTTTGAATTCACCATTTTTCCATTCTATCGATGCTCTGAAAATTATGGGTGAAGAAAATAGTGAGGATAATTTTATCTTATTTTGGGTGAAGAAACTCACTAATGAAGAGTAAAGTATAAGATGTATTAAAGAAGAAGGCTCTTGAAGTAAATACATATACAGTAAAATACATAAATTACCATAAAAGGATAAATACGTATACCATAAACTCAGCCAATTTACCTAAATTAATTCCAAAAATATATTTTTTCCTTAAATTTTGTATGTGCAATTTTAAAAACAAAAAAGCAAATGTTTTTAGTGGATGATAGATTTTGTAAATAAAAATCATATTCTGTAAATAAAAAATAATACTGGTAGATTTTGTAATATAGACTTTAAATTTGTATACTTACGTGATTTTCCCTTTAAAAAAATGGATGGGCCAAAATGATCCAAGAAAGAAGGGGAGGGTCAAAGTAGCCCAATAACCATTGAATGACAACAGTTTGGTTAACTGGTTATAATTTGACAAATTAATCAAATATCAATTATTTATTTTCAAAATGACCATTGAGTTTCCTTTTTCCTTAAAACTAGTTTAGGTGTACGCGCCTCGCGCGTGTATCTCACTTTATTGAGTTCAAATATTACACTAAATAGGATATTTGTTTAAATAATAAAGATTAATACAATAATTAAATTCATCATCTTTTGGAGAATTTATTTAATTAAATCTAACCTTTACCAAAAAAATTGTTAAGTCGATCGACATTCATCTAGCACCTGTAAACTATAACAAAATAATACGATAATAGAGATATCAAAACAATACAACTAAATTTAATCTTTACACAAAAATATTCTTAAAACAAAGATATAAATACAATACAATTAAACCTAACCTTTATCTAAAAAATTTCTCAAAGCCGACTGACATTCATCTACCACCTGTAAATTCATCTACGACCTGTAAACTACAATAAAATAATATAATAGCGATCATAAAACTTCAATTTTGATGAAAATAGTTCTTGTCTGAGCAAAAAATTTGACCCTAAAGAATTACTTAAATGAAAACAAAGAAGATATATATATACACACACATTGAATTCTATTATGTTAACGAAAACAGTGAAGAAGTGATAGTAAGAAAATTAAGCATCCACCAATCTAGACATGTAATCGAATCAAGTTAGATGAGCATCAATAATATTTTTTCAATAAGTAAATTGGTTTCTTCTCTAGTTTAACATGCATCTCAATATTTATAGAAGTATTTTATTAATAGAGTCTTATTTTAGGAGTATTTTTCTATCCTATTTTAGGAGTATTTTTCTAATTGATCAGTACAAAGAAAAATATTAATTGATTCTCTTTTTATATATTTTAGGAGTCTCATATATTTTAGAAGTCTAATTAATAAAATAAAAATAATTAAATAATAAATTATAAAAAATAGTGAAAAGACAATTTTGTCTAAAGGGGGGTCTTTTAATGAAGGACAAAAAGTTTAAATTACTTTTCTAAGGGTCTTCACACTATTAATATATTATAGATATAGATTATAGATATAGAAATAGATTATTGATATAGATAAAAGTATAGTAAAATATCAGAAAGTTATTCTAAAAAATACAACATTTGCTGATCAAATTTTAGTTTAATAAAAAAGTCAAATAAACACGAGTTGCAGTATACTAATCTTTAGTATACTCTTTAATATCCCCCCGCCTCTCCCTTCCACATAATACACTCACATTGAACTTGCATTTCGTGTTGAAAGAAAAAAAAAACTTGCATTTCGTGATTAAATGACCGAGAAACAAACCAATATTGTTACTAATGTAATGTAGGAGTTGGTTTGAAGTAATAAAAAAAAATTATGTTGGTGAGAGTAATAGTTATATGAGATATAAATAGTTTAAAGAGTAATAATATGAAGTATAAATTTTATTTTAAATATGAAATAAATGTCAAATGATGATTTTTTTAAAATAAATTATAAATTTGTGGGTCAATTTTTGTATTTAAAAAATCTCAAATCATGATATGAAATTTCAATCAATTTTTTTGAGAATTGAAATTTCATCTTATAATTTTAAATCACAAAATGAAATCACATGTCCAAACACTTACTTCTAAATTTTAAATGCTTGATTTGTGAAGATTATTGAGTTTTAAAGTGACTGCAACTTCAGTTTCTTACTCTTCCATTTTCAGTCCCTCCAAAAATTGTGGTGATATTCACAAATACTTTCTTTTTGTTATAAAATAATAAAGAACAAGAAGAAGAGTAAAGAGAATAGAGAGAGCAATTCTTATTTCTTCTCTTGAGGAATGAGAGATCATAAGATTGTCAATACAATGAACAAAACCTCTCTATTTATAGGAAAAATTTACGCCTAATCTGAGTAAAAGACGAATGCTTCAAATCCTAATAGATATCAAAGTAGATCTTGATAAATCTTGATAGACTTCACTATAATATAAATACATTTATAAGACTCCCCCTTGAATGTCTAATTGGTAGATAATGTGCCTCGTTAAAACCTTATAGAAAAAATCCAGTAGGAAAAAAATCTAGTGAAGGAAAAAAGTACACATCTCTAATAATACGCATTTCGGCTACCTCATTAAAAACCTTACAAGGAAAACCAGTGGGACAAAACCTCGTAAGGAAAAACGAGTACAACGCCTATTAACTCCCCCTAATGAGAACATTCTTGACCTTTGCATCTCAATCTTGTGCAGCATCTTCTTAAAAGTTGAAATTGGAGAAGATTTGCTGAATAAATTAGTCACATTGTCAGTTGAACAAATTTGTTGCACGTTAATATCATCATTCTTTTGTAGCTCATGTATGTAGAAAAGCTTTGGCAAAATGTGCTTCGTTCTATCGCCATTTATGAATCCTCCCTTAAGATGTGCTACACTACTAGAAAACAGTAAATTTCCGACGGCCAGTTTAGTCGGAAAGTGGTCGGAAAATAAGGTACTTTCGACTACTTCATGATAGTCGGAATATGGCTTGTCGGAAAATATTTTCCGACTGAAGTAGTCAGAAATTTTCGACTACAATAGTCGAAAATGTAGTTGGATATTTTATAAATATTTATTTAATAATTATAAATATTCCGACTACTAATTATTTAATAATTATAAATATATAAAGAATTATTTATTAATTTTTATTATTCCGACTACTGTAGTCGAAAAATAAATAAATAAATATTTAATACTTATAATTATTCCGACTACTGTGGTTGAAAAATTAATAAATAAATATTTAATAATTATAATTATTCCGACTACTGTGGTCGAAAATTTAATAAATAATTATTTAATAATTTAATTATTCCGACTACTGTAGTCAGAAATTTAATAAATAAATATTTAATAATTATAACTATTTCGACTACTATAGTCGGAAATTTAATAAATAATTATTTAATAATTTTAATTATTCCGACCACTATAGTCGAAAAATTATTAAATAACTATTTAGTAATTATTATTATTTAACAAATAATTAAATAATTATTATATTGCATTAGCTTACACTGCTTTCAGATCATAAACAACATAACTAATGTATTTTACACAATTGGATCAAACACGACATATATTTATAAATACAACCACTTTAAACCATTCAAAACAAATATCAAATCAAATAGTTTAAACATCTAAATGTCACAACAAAAAACAAGAACAATAACTACAATCTAATTATCATCAGATTCATTATCTTCCTCGTCCTGAAATACTTGCGGCATGTGCTTCTTAAACAACTCCTCCAATTTATCAAATTTAGCAAACTTAACATCGTTAGCTGCACATTTCTGCGTAAATTCCACAATTTGATTTTTCATCGCTTCCATTTCTTTCATGATTTGTAAAGTAGAAGAGGAACTGGGAAACAATGAAGGACTACTCGAGGATTGGAGAACCCCTGTCCCGTAAGTTCTACCTTTCTTTTTACCACCTACCACATTTGTCCATATATTATTCAGCTCTTCAGGTGATGGTTGGACCATGGAACTATCCTCTGAAGTAGGTTGGGGTTCACGCCACTCTTCTATGCTTTTTTGAAATTCTTCCTGAAAGAAAAATTATTTGTCAGTATGTAAAAATTAAATAGGCTTTACAATGGACATAAAATAATTTACACCAAATGCTATAGCAAATTGGCGCTACGATGTTAACTTAGACGAAAGAAGTAGTCCCTCGATTGAAACAAAAGAAAGGGAGTATACATTAAGGTTGGACCAATACAAGTACTAATAAAGATCTATAATTGGTCTCTGATATTGTTTTTCTCTAATTTGGCACAACATCTACAAAAAAGTTGCAGAAATGAAGCTGGACTAGTCTTTGTTAATTAATGAAGCACATACAAGGTTACATATAATATATAGTAGCTTCATTACTTTTTTCATCTTTTATTACCTATCTACTTCAATAAGTCCAAAAAATTTAGTTTTAGTGGGTGGTTATGAGCCTCCACATTTTCCTGTTAATTCAGGTTTTGGTTGACAAATGCCACATGCTTTCTCCTCTAAAAACGTTCTTATGAAACTAATTAATAAAGTGAATGATGAATATTCTTCATTCTACATAGCCACTGTATAAAATTATTTGTCAAGAAAATTTATCTTACTTAAGACTAAACAGATTTTTCATTTTATACATCATAGAATATATCTTGTTTTCCATGCGACGAACAAAAATATTCGCCTGCCAGAACATATTATACATTTATAATATCAATAAAACTTGCACTTAAGTTTTTGATCTTATATAGTAGTCAATATTGAAGTACTAAGTCAAGATCATAAGGTGCTATGTTCAAATCAAGTGGGCATATATAATAAAAACACTAGGTGATTTCTTTTTATTTGTTACTCCATAAACTTAATCAACGTACTATACATGGAAGTTAATAATCCCAAAAGCTAATAATCCATACAAAGATTCTACCACCACAATATTTTATCAAAAATAGAGGCAGAACATCTATTCATCAACTAATCTTCAAATATTTTCTTTAAGCAGTCACAGGAAAAGGGTCAACACTCATAGATCCAAACGAACTGACATAATCATCAATCACAAAACTTGCAACTATTCACATCTCAGAAGGGCGAAGAAGAAGAAACATAGGGGTGTTACAATATGTCTACCTAATAGCATAAATAGTGACCCTGTTAGAGTAAGACAAAAACACCAATGACCAAGTCTACAAGCAATGACTAAAATCAACCAGCATATGCAAAGAAAAAGTAGCCAAGAGAAAGACATTGGAAAATATGCAAAACCTTGAACAACATACCTCGAATTAGTGAGAAACGTAGCTGTTACCACTTTTTGCGGCATACACTGACCGCGTTGTTACCACTTTTTGCGAAAAGTGGATCTTTCACGGCCAATTTCTGAGAGAGAGAGGCGGAGAGAAGAGAGGCGGCAAAGAATTCAAGCCCTAACTAGAGAGAGGGAGAGAGAGAGAGAGAAAGTGAGAGAGTGAATTGGAAATGCGGTGTTTAGTGTATATTAAATGTACATTTTCGACTACTTCCGTCGGGTATAAAATAAATATTTTTTATTATTTAATAGTTCCGACTACTTCAGTCGGTAGATATTTAATATAATTTAATTATATATTTAAATCAATTATTTATAAGATTTTCGACTACCGTGGTCAAAAATATATATATAATTATTTATTATATATTTCATGTTTTCGTTACATAACTATTTAATATTCCGACTACTTCAGTCGGAAATAAATATTTAACAATTTACTTAAATAATTATTTAATTTCCATGTAAGGGTCCGATTATATATATACTAATATATTTATATAATTATTTTCATTTATGACTACAGCAGTCAGTAATATATATTTTAATAATTTATTTCATTTATTTTTAAAATTTCTTATAAAGGAATGATTATGCATTTAGTACTATATTTATTTAATTATTTACATTTACAACTATAGTGGTCAGATATATATTTAATTAATTATTAATTTTATTTAGTTTAGTATTTTCGACTACAGTAGTCGAAAATGTACATTTAATAATTTATTTAAATAATTATTTAATTATTTCACAAGGGACCTGATTATATATTTAGTATTATATTTATTTAATTATTTATATTTTCGACTACTGTAGTCGGAATATATATTTAATAATTTAGGTAAATAAATAATTTATTTGATTATTTATATTTTTGACTACTGTAGTCGGAATATATATTTTTTGGAATTTGCCGCCATATATTCTGACTGTTTTTGTTACAAATAAAATTGGAAAAATATTTATAAAAATAAAAAAATAATATTTCCGACTACTATTTTCAGTCAAAAATTTTCAGTTGGAAAATAACGAATTTCTGGTAGTGCTATGTATGCTGTATTATCTCTGTATAAAATTGTGGGTAGATTGTCATATTTCACACCATATTTTTCTCGAATGGGATGTATCATGGACCTCAATCATACACATTCTCGGCTTGCTTCATGAATAGCTATTATCTTAGCATGATTTGATGAAATGGCTATGATAGACTGCTTTGTATATCTTCAAGATATGGCAGTACCACCACATATGAACACATAGCCTATTTGAGACCGAGCTTTATACGGGTCAGATAAGTACCCAACATCAGCATGACCGATAAGATCGGGACTGCAATCTTTAGAATAATACAAGTGTGTTTTATCCCATTTTGATGTCTCATAGTAGGAGCATAAATATACCTTGCTAACAAATTAACTGAAAAAGGCTATAGGCCTTGTAGTATTTGTAAAGTACATGAGTGCATCAATTACACTAAGATATAGTACTTCATAACCAATCAAATTTGATATATTTCGAATTTCAGCAAATAATCTATTGCTTTGAAAACTCTCCAAGAGTTCCAATGATATTCAAGCAATAAGCTTACACAATATAAGGATTATAAATAA
>NC_061116.1:140784556-140811659 GCF_002878395.1 Capsicum annuum | reverse complement strand
AGAGAATAGAGAGAGTAATTCTTATTTCTTCTCTTAAGGGATGAGAGATCATAAGATTGTCAATACAATGAACAAAACTCCTCTATTTATAGGAGAAATTTACTCCTGATCTGAGTAAAGACGGATGTTTCAAATCCTAATAGATATCAAAGTAGATCTTAATAGACATTCACTACAATGTAAATACATTTATAACACTTTTTAATCTTTGTTTCTAGAGGCCGGGAAAAGAACTAACTTTTGATATTTCTAAGGATGTCATTGTTGTTATTCGATGACAATGACATTTTAATGGGAAAGGTAAACAGAGGTATTAGGATGGTGCACTGATGTTGGACGATGAAAAATGATGGAGATATTTGTTTTTTTGTCAATAAAGAATTTGTTGTAAAAATATGATAAAATTTATTGACATGAAATGTAACCTCAGTGCGATTAAAAGACAGGATGAGTTAAAAGTCTATAAAAAGTTAAATCTTATCAAGGTATATGAAACGTTAAAACTTATTACGATTAAATGTTCAGTAGGTAGATCGTTGGTTGATAAATAGTTGGTTGAACGATTCGATTAGTATTTTAAGTCAAATATTGCCATCCCAAATAATGTACTATGACCATGTTTGGCCATGAAGATAATAGTTTTTTAGAGTTGGGGTTGAAGTTGGAGTTGGAGTTAATGTTGCGTTTGACCATGAATGTAAATTGAAGTTATTTTTGAAATCTTGTGAGAGAAATAAGAGTAAATTTATTTTTACTTTTCTAAAAATAATTTTCATTAAAGTGAGATTTTTTTATGACTAAACACCACTATTTTTACCTTTTTTTCATTAAAGTGAAATAATTGTTCAAAACAAAAAAGAAATTCCATGCAAACACCTACTATGTATCTTGAAAAAAAGTAATCTAATCTTTATTCAAGTAAATATTTCTTTTATCTCTTTTTATTGAATAAAGCACGTGCAAAGAGGCAAGACAATGGACAAAATATTCTTAAAATAAGAAAAGTGAAATAAAAAAAGTAAATGAAGAATCATTTTTATATTCGAAACGCATTAGGCAACTGACAGAACATTTTGAATTGAAGGCCTTTGTACCCAAAATTCAACAATGAGACCCACTCTATTCCTTCTCCATTAACCTTTTTCTAAAAGCAGACATTAAAATAATCATCATAATTATAAATAATTAAAATCAGTTAACCACTGTAAAGAAATTCAAGACTGTCAGACATTACTAATTTATTGTAAAAGGTTACAGAAAAATCTCTGTCACAATTAATTAAGCTCTTCTTTGATCATACTTTTTATATTGAAATTTAAAATTTAAAAATTTAAATTGTTAAATTTGTGAATTTATAATTTAGAACCATGTCTAAATATGCATCTTTTACTTAGGGAAAAATTTAATGTTTTGTTGAAAATTCTAAAAAATTCAGAAATTAGCAAAATCTTAATAATATTTAAATATCAAAATTTTAAAATCTAATCAAATTTTGATCTCAAACAAATATTTAGGACTCGTTTTGCTTGGAGAATAAATTTTTCAAAATAGTTTATCTTGAAATTAGTTACTTCGAAATTGTTATTTCATCTAAAATAAAAATAACACTATAATTATAAAATAACTAATTCTTCAATCAATTAGCTAATAATTTTATCCTCGATTAAATATAGAATAAACTCATTCAAAATTAAATGGTAATCAATTATCTCTCTTACAGAACAAGTCCTTAAAATTAAGCTTCAAAATTTATGTCCAAAGGCTAACATAAAAAAATAGCTACAAATAAGAAAATAATACTGTAGTTGCATTGTGACTTTCTGTGATAAAGAAGAGAAGATTTTCAGGGTTTGTTGGGTGTCACATTTAATGCCCTCACTACTTCTCTCTGACTTTTGAAACTTCTCTTCTACGCTTACCACTAAAATCCATACACAAGCAACTTAGGAAAAAAAAAACAATTTTCTAAAGCTTTGGATTCTTTGGGTTTTGGGGGTTTAACTCAGTCAAGAAAATCAAGCAAAAAGCTATAATCTTTGGAAGAAAAATGGGTAGTGGAGACTTTAATATCTTGTGGGCTCAGTTAATGCTTTTTACCAATCAAAAGGTACTTTTTGTGCTTTGATTTAACCTTATCTTTCACTGTTTGAAGTTGATTACTTTCACCTAGTTGTGTTATACAATGGGTTGTTAGTGAACTTTTCTTGATTATTAGTTAAATGCTTTCGTGGTTTAGCTTGACTGAGTCTTTGTTTGGGTAATGTTGGTTCTTCCCTTTACTGGATTTTGCTTACTTTTACTCAAATTCATTATGTTAGGGTTTCACAAAGACTGGAGATTTTGTTTCATTTGTTGTTTTAGGGTCTCTAAAGTCTATGATATGCATAATCTTGGTGCAGCATTTCTTCAAATGTATAGTTTTTTCTATTTGGCTGTATGTGAAATCAGCACAATTCTACTGAGATTGAAATTGACCTGCAACAACAACAACAACAATAACAACAACATACTAGTATAATCCCACAAAGTAGGGTCTGGGATGGGAGGATAGAGTGTACTAAGACCTTACTGTGACCTCAGAGATAGAGAGGCTGTTTTCGATAGTTCCTCGGCTCAAGGGAAATTATAGTGCAATGCAGTCCAGAAAAAGAAGTAATATAAGTACAAGAAATGGCAGATTGAATTTGACCTAGTCTTTCTCTTTTCCTTTGTCAATCAAAGTAGACTTTTCCTTTTTTCTTAATGATGTATTGTAATGCCAGGTTTAATTTTTTGTTTTTCGTGATTTCTTCTCTTATAATGTTGTCTGCTGAATAAAATATCTTATCTTCATTTACTGAGACCGATTCATGTTCTACTTTGGGTTCTGATGTGTTTTGTGAACTTTTATGATTCAACATTTCAGCGTAATGAGACAGGATGAATGTTAAGTATTGGGTTTACAAGCAGAAAATTAGTTTTAACCTTAAATTGCGAAAGATGATGAAGTGCATTTGCTCAGGGGAGCAATTAAGGATTGAAGATATTATTCCATCATCCGAGTCTCTTGCAACTCGGGACTATTCAGCTAGTGGGTATTCGTCGCGAGCCGGTGATGACGCCAAGGCAGACACCAGTAATATAGAAGAAGCAGAATCATCACTTCGTGAGAGTGGCATTTTGAATTATGAGGTTGGTTCCACAAAAGTTTACATATGATAAAGTTTTCTTCCCTTTTGATCCCATAAGGAAGTTGTTTTATTACACATGCTGGATACTAGGGAATTTTTCAGTTGATAACGGCAAATCTTGTTTTATTACTCCCTCCGTTTCGAAATAAATGAATTGTTGGATTTTGGCACACAAATTAAGAAAAAAGCATCAAAGACATAAATTTCCATTTTTACCCTTGAAGTCTCTTTTACCCAAAAAAAGAAAAAGCTGTAGTCTCTTTTGCTTGTCAAATCATAAGGGTAATTTTGGAAAAAAATTCAACGATTCACTTATTTTGAAACACCAATAAATACCCCAACAATTCATTTATTCCGAAATGGAGGGAGTATTAGATAAATCCAGGGGTGGACCTAAGGCTAATTTTTAGGTGCTCTGGCACCCGCTAAATCCGAGGCAAACTGGGTATAATTATATAAAAAATGTATTAAAATTGGCATAAGGTTTAGAAAAGACCTAGTAAACCAAGAAGATAGATGGGCTTCAGTTTTCAGGTGGAACTTTAAAGCTTTCGGCTTCAATGTGTGTTCGGACTTCCCAGGCACCCACTCGAAATCCTGGGTCCGCCAGATAAATCCCATCACTATACTGGTTTTGGGCAAACTAAGATTTGTTTTTTGACTAAGGCTAGAGAAGAGAAGTCCCTTCTTTGTATGCATTATCATGTGTCATTCTATTCAAGTATCGCTTGTAAAGATTTCTTTAATAACTGAAATGCAATTTGCGGGCTTTATACTCGTACTGGGACACTGTTATAGAGTTAGTCCTCTTAACTCTCTTTTAATGGGCATATGCGTGACACATGTTACCTGCCATGTGTTTTGCTTTCCACTGTGTATGTTGTCTAAAGTATACATAATCAGACATATGATTTGGTAGACATAGTAAATTTTACATAATTTTTGAAATAGAGTTCATGATTGCATACTTAAAGAATTAAGGGGATGGTTCAGTAGCATGTGAAAGGAAAATTGAATTCACAATGGAAGCACGGCAGGAAACAAGCTGCTCTACATGAAGATTTTTAAAAATATATGAGACTCAGTGATCTTCTTATATCTCAGCATGAAGTTGTATGTAATGCTTTTGCCACTTTATTTATATGAACAAGCCCTGTCTTCACTTTCCACTCTTATGTAATGGTATGATTATATTTTAACTTGTAATGGATCACTAATATCATTTTAAAGATGGAGATGTCCATCATATCTATGGAAATTAACATGGCGTCACTGCATATTGATTTACAATAATGTTTTCAACATGTCTTCCATTTCCAACGTGAAAGACATTACTCACTTCAGTTCCTTGCCAATAAATGCTCTTGACTGCTCAACTTCTATTTCCTTTCATATTCTACTTGAGGGCTAAGATACTTTTATTTTAGGAAGCAAGAGCATTGTTAGGTCGGCTTGAGTATCAAAAAGGTAACATTGAGGCTGCTCTTCATGTATTTGAGGGAATAGATATTGCTGCTGTGGTTCCCAAGATAAAACTTTCCATTGCAAGAAGAGGTGAGCTACCTAGGCGGAATTCACTTAGTGATGCTATCCCACCTATGTCAATGCATGCAGTAAGTCTGCTCTTTGAGGCCATTTTACTCAAAGCAACATCCTTGCAGGCTCTTGGGAGGTTCACAGGTGCTTCCTCACCTTAATTAGCTAAGCTCATAGTATGTGTTTATTCTATTGCATTATCTTCTTCCTGGGAACTCTAATTTTGTGTTTATTCTATTGCATTATCTTCTTCCTGGGAACTGTAATTCCACCAACTTTGTTGTGGAATATTGAGGAATGAAGATGTCTGCTTGGGTATTTTCGATACACTGTCATGAAAACCTCTATCTGTGCATGTTTGTGCTTCTTTAAGTCTGTTCCTGCAATATCGGTTGTTATTGGGCATTAAACGTTTCCTTTATGACTTCTGCAGAAGCTGCTCAGTCATGTGCAGTGATACTGGATACAGTTGAGTCTGCTTTGCCAGATGGCTTACCTGAAAACTTTTCTACTGATTGCAAATTGTTGGAAACGTTGAACAAGGCGGTGGAGTTACTTCCTGAGCTGTGGAAGCTAGCTTGTGCTCCTCAAGAAACAATTTTGTCGTATAGAAGGGCCCTGCTTTATCGTTGGAATCTTGATGTGGAAACGAGAAGCAAAATAGAAAAGGAGTATGCTGTATTTCTCTTATACAGTGGCACTGATGCAGCCCCTCCTAATCTTCGTGCTCAGGCAGAAGGTTCCTTCATACCTAGAAACAATATAGAAGAAGCTATTCTGCTGCTTCTGGTTCTTCTAAGAAGATACATCCTCAAGAAAATCGTATGGGATCCATCGATCTTGGATCACCTCTGTTTTGCATTATCCATTGCAGGTGAATTTAGGGCACTTGCCCATCAGGTTGAGGAGTTGCTCCCTGGAATTGTTGTTAGAAGACAGAAGTACACTGTCCTTGCCCTGTGCTATTATGCGGAAGGTGATGACATGGTCGCGTTGAATCTGTTAAGGAACTTGATGAATTATAGGGACAATGATAACGGCATATTTGAGTGTGTCCTTGCTGCAAAAATTTGTGTAGAGTATCCCAATTTATTGGAAGAAGGGATTGGGTATGCCCGGAAAGTGCTCCCAAAAATTGAAGGGAAATGTAATGAGATGGCTAGTGTTACAAAATGCTTACTTGGTCTTCTGCTCTCAGGTCGATCTCGTGCCATCATGTCTGATTCTGAGAGAACGTTAAGATTGTGTGAAGCTCTTGAATCACTTGACACGGCACAAAAGATGACTGGAGGAAGAAATCCTAATGTTCTTTTCTACCTTAGTTTGGAGAATGCAGAGCAGAGAAAGTTGGATGTTGCTCTCTACTATGCAAAGCAGCTGTTGAAGTTAGAGGGGGGTTCTACTGTCGAAGGATGGCTTCTTGTAGCTCGCATTCTATCTGCTCAAAAGAGGTATGTAGATGGGGAAAACATAATTAATGCTGCACTAGAAGAAACAGGAAAATGGAATCAAGGAGAACTGCTCCACACTAAGGCTAAACTACAGATTGCCCAGGGTCATCTGCGGGATGCCGTGGAGACATATACTCATCTTCTTGCAGTACTCCAGGTTCAGAGAAAAAGTTTTGGAGTTCAGAAAAAGTTGGTAAAGGTATGGTTCCTTGCAATATGAAATATTAACTTGGACAAAAAAATTCTCATCTCCAATTCTATTTGTCTTCTTCAGGCAGGACATTTTTGAATGTTCAATCTAGTATTCCGTAAATTCCTGACTTTAGTACTTCAATTTATCCTTTTAGTTTTCCATTTTTCCTCAGTCGAATTGTTTATTTTGCCCTTTGAACCCACAGAACATGAGAAACAACAGTAGAAGTTTAGAAATGGAAACATGGCATGATCTAGCAAACGTATACACAAACTTGTCTCAGTGGCGTGATGCGGAGGTTTGCCTAATCAAATCTGAGGCTATCAATCCTTATTCTGCTTCTAGATGCCACTCTGCAGGTATTACTTGCTTAATTCACTTATCTTGGCTTATGTTCCTAAACTTTTCTAATAAGATGTCTTGTGGTGTGTAGATATAGGGTTGAAGTTGTGAGAAATATAGGAGAAAAATATTATTGAATTGTTGTATCTAAATGATTACATTGAGACCCTATTTATAAACACTACATTACAATCCTTTTTCAAGTAAGATTTTGTATACTATTCCTATTCCTACTCATATTCTAACGCTCCCCCTCAAACTGGTGCATACAAGTCATATGTACCTAACTTGTTACAAATGTAATTAATATACAGACTAGTGAGTGGCTTGGTGAAGATACCTGCAAGTTGATCACTTGACTTCACAAATTTTGTAACAATATCTTCAGAAAGTATCTTTTCTCTGACAAAGTGACAATCAATCTCTATGTGCTTAGTCCTCTCATGGAATACTTGATTAATGCAATATGAAGGGTTGCATGATTATCACATACAAGTTTCATCTTATCGTTTCTCCAAACTTTAGTTCTCTTAGCAACTGTTTGATCCAAACTAGCTCACAAGTTGCTGCAACCATTGCTCAATATTTTGCTTTCGCACTAGATCGAGCAACCACACTTTATTTCTTACTCTTTCAGGACACCAAATTACCTCTAAAACATAATATCCGAATGTAGAACGTCTATCAGAGGGTGATCCTACCAAATCAGCATCTATATATTCAGTGATATGCGCATGGCCTCGATCCTCGAAGATTAGTCCTTTACCCGGAGATGACTTTATATATCGCCAAAATACGAAGAACTGCGTCCCAATGACTATCACATTGGGAAGTCATAAACTGACTTACAATGCTCACAGGAATAGAGATGTCAGGTCTAGTCACTGTGAGATAATTCAACTTTCCAACCAACCACCTATATCTTCCAGGATCACTAATAGATGCAAGATTAAAAGGACAGCCAGAGGCATAAAGAACAGATTCTAGAGTGAAGAAGATAGGGGTTTGGGTTGTCCAACTCCTCCTGGTTTTGTTCGGACCCTTTTGGCTAAAGTAATAGCAAGAAGAGATTGTGAATAGACAATATCAGACAGAAGTGACTTGTTACTGAAAATATAATCAGAAGCACCTGAGTCCACAACCTATGATCCAAAGGTATGAGATTGTGTAGTTGAGACTATTTGGTAGAGATGTATGCTTACTTGCTCGATACTGAAGATACTCATGATATTCCTTGTCATATAAATACACCCGTTGATCACCTGGGGTGTTAGACTGAGCAACATGAGCATTTTTAGGTGTAGACCATGCAAAGAAAAGCATATTCCACGAGTATGTTCAAGCCTATTACAATAACTGCACTTAGGTCGAGAATAGCATACATCACGAGTATGTCTAAGCGTTTACAATAATTACACTTAGGTCGAGATCTTCCAAATCAACCTTCCCCTCGTCGATTTTTCATGGACTGTGACGTTTGATTTTCTGATCTCCTCATTAAAGGTTTAGATTTAATCATAGGATTAAATTGAGCAAAAAAGTCACTCACCAGAAAATTGGTCAGTCGCCGGAAAAAAATTGAATTTGTTTGCCGGAAACTGGCTAGAATCAAGAAATAGCTAAAGGGACAGCTTTGGAATGAAGGGGCGACTTCACTGTAAAAGAAAACTGGCCAGAAACTAGCTGGAATCTATTACACGCGCCGGCGCGTGACACGTGTAATGCACAGATCTGAGGCTTCCGGCGGCACGTGACGGCACATGGATCGCCGGAACTAAGATTCGATCACTGGGGTTTGCTCGCCTGGGTGTTTCGCACCTCGGGGTAGTGCTGGTTTTCACGCACAACACTTATAAAGCAGACGAGGGCTCAAATTAGACTTGACAAGCGTCAGAAATTGAAGCATGGCGACTGTCTTATTGAGTTTTCTTCCCAGTAAGTTTCTCACCAAAGCTCTAATACCATGTGAGAAATGTAGGAGAAAAATATTATTGAATTGTTGTATCTAAATTATTACATTGAGACCCTATTTATAGACACTATCACACTACACTACAATCCTTTTCTTAGTAGGATATACTATTCGTATTCCTACTCATATTCTAACAGAAGTTGATTTAGACCAAATCGTTTTTCCGTTCTTATTTATCTGGCACTGGGCAATATGACTCAAGTAGACAGTCTCATCGTCAATAGATGTTGCCTAGGAAATGCAAGAACTCCTTGTCCAAGGGAGCGGGGCATTCACACTAAGCTTGCAAGTTTAAGTATTCTTAAGTTCCCTATTTAAAAGCAGAAATGCAAGTAAAGAGCTACAATTCGATACAAATGAACAGGTATAATGAGCGGAGAGGTTATCCAGTCAACGTGTGAACTGAGAAGTTTTGCAAAACAAACCAATTGAAGAGGAATTTGGTATTCTGTAATTAAATTTTATATACTGAGCTTTAGATTGTGATCTCTTATGGCCAAAGCGGGTTTGATCACTGCTGCTTTATGCGTATCTGCAAACCTATAAAGAAAATCAGAGAAACAATGTGCTCTGGTTTCTTTAAGTCTTAAATTATTATCTTGAAATGGACTTGCACTAGGATTACCTAACTGCCGCATGTATCGGCTATTGATCCAATAGAATAATATGCCACCTCTTCTTTTGTGTGTAGCTTGTCATTGAGATTGGCGATTGTAATGTACATTGTGAAGTAATCTCATAGACCTGCATCAAACACTAGTTAGAGAGTATTTTTTCATCTAAAAGTTGATTGGATAGGAGTAGGAGGCTTGAAATCACAGTTACCGGTTTCAAAAAAAATAGGAGGCTTGAAATCTGGGAGTGATTCAAATTTTGTGCACTCTTTTGTTTTTTTCTACACTTAACTCATTTCTTCAAACTGTATCCTTATCTAAAGGAAAAAAAATGAGAAAGAATCCACTGGATTATGTTGTTGTCTGGCTCTTTTTGATGGACTAATGGCTTTAGCGTTTGGACTAACAAATACATTATTTCTTGCTAGTCTCATGCTGTGGATAACAGAGGTTAAATTTGTAAATTAGATAGGATGAAAAGCTTTATATGGAATAATGGGCCTCTCATAGTCTCTATTTGTGAATCTGCATCATAAATACTGTTTTTTTAGAATAATACTTGTTGCCTGAAGTTATATCCTTGCAAGAATCTATTCAATAACAATTGTGCCTCAATCCCAAGCTTCTTAGGGTTGACCATGAATCCTCGATTTCATAAATGCTCTGTTTGGCTCCATAATATTCAATACTCCATACTTGTGGATTATGGAGTATTGAACTATTAACGCTAGGTGTTATCTAATCTAGTGGTTATATCTCTAATATACTAAGAGTCTTCTAGTTGGTACCACCAACACAAATTTTCAACTTTCATTATCTTCTAAGTTCTATCTTTTGATAGATCTGCCTGGTTAGTGAGATATCATTTACTATAACTTCTTCCATGTAATATTTTATCTACCATTTCATCTTTTAAGACCTTCAATCATAATGTAGTACATCAAAGAACTGTGCATCTGGAGCCCTACATAACATGTTGCAAATCCATATCGAGCGGCATTCTCTCATTTAATCTCTATATCTTCTACTTGCTCCTTCTGACGGATGTGATCATTTATGCTCATTTCTAATCTTGTATGAATGTGCATCCATCATTACATTCACATATCTGCAACACTCACTTGAGGATATGGTGGGCTTTAGAGGCCTAACCTTCACTTTCATACATGTTGAAAATTGCTCATTTACTAGAATAATAAGTAGTTTAGTTGTAGGAATCGTTGTTTCAATTTAGTTAGATAAGTTTAGTTAAGATATTTTAGGTTTTTGAATTTTATTCAGCTGATTTTTGTTTTTAGGTTGGTTATTTTGAAGCCCTCTATGATTAACAAATGTTATGTGACAATTTCAACCATTTTTGATCTTGTTGCTGCTCCACCCTTTTTAAAAACTCTTTCTTAATCTCTGAGTTCATTCTAAAGAATCATTTTCCAACCACTTTTAACTAATATTGGTTTTTAGCCTGATTTTCAAACATGGCAAGCAACTGTATTTGAATGCCCCACAAATTTTCACTGGTGAGAACTATCATATTTTGTCAGTGAAAATGAAATCATATTTTGGAACCTATAATATTATAATTTTATAATTTTGAAACCTATAATGAAATCGTATTTTATAATGGAAGATCCAAGCTCACAAACATTCCCAGCAAATCCCATCATTGTCATATTATAGCACTTTCAAAAGAGCTTTCAGACAAGATAGGTTATTAGGGTGTTTTTATGCAAAAAAACAGTAGTAGGAGTCATGTTAAAAATTGTGCAAGTTCAAAAAAAAAAAAAAAATTAAAAGAATTCAGCCCCAACCGCTAAAGCATATTGAGGAGGAACGATAATTTTTATATTGCAGCAACTGAAGCAAAGGAGAAGTGTTGAAAATTGCTTCTGTAACTGTTGATTTACTAGAATAATAATTAGTTTAGTTTAGGAGGTGTCTTTGTTTAAATTTAAATTTAGTTTGATATGTTCAATTGAGATATTTTAGTTTTTTGAATTTATTTTGCAGATTTCTGTTTTTAAGTTGTCTATTTTAAAGTCATCTGTGCTTATTAAAAGTTTAGGAGACAATTTCAACCATTTTTAATCATTCTGCTGCTCCACCCTTTTTTAAAAACTCAACAACATACAACATTGATGGCCTTAAGGTCACTCAATAGAATTTGCCTTTCACTTTTGATAGAAAGATAAACAGTCCTGTGGTGCTCTTGCATTTCGACATCCCAATTTAATCCTGTGTGTAATATCTTTATCTATTATTTTATTTTCCTAAAACATTGAGTTCTATATCAAAATTGTCCACATTTAGGTAACCTTAATTCCATTTAATCTTACCTCAACATCACTCTTATCTCACTAGCAAAACATGCAGTGTATTGGGTATGTACTTTATCTTACTCCTACTTATCGTAAATCCTTTACTCTTTAAAGTGCTTCTCCATAACTCACTTTTGCGTGACACCCAGATTAATCTGTATGCATCGATTAATGTTGGAGGTTAAGTAAAGAACAGGATTTTATTTCATGCTTTCTATCTTGCAATTTCATCATCTTTGACGGTGCTCTGAGCCAACTTCTGAAAGGCATCATTAATGGTGGTCATTTTGCAGGTTTACTCTATCAAGCTAGGGGACTTTACAAAGAAGCCCTACAATCTTTTCAGAAGTCTTTAGACATAGACCCCGGCCATGTTCCGAGTTTGGTTTCCACTGCTATTGTTCTTCGACACCTTGATGGCCAATCATTGCCCGTCATGAAAAGCTTTCTGACTGATGCATTGCGGCTTGACAGAACAAATCCTTCTGCCTGGTACAATCTTGGATTGGTTTACAAAAGTGAAAATGGTGCATCTGCAATTGAAGCCGTGGAGTGTTTTGAGGCTGCTGAACTTCTCCAAGAATCTGCACCTGTTGAACCATTCAGATGAGTCCAATGATCGTACATGTTTTACCTGCCATGGAATCATCCCACGTGTAAAGTTTTGCAGCTCCATAATACAAACAGGGGAGAGAATCGGAAGCAAAAATATGTCAGCACTATTGTGGCCTGGTATTTAGCAGCATGCATGATATTAAAGAGGATGAATATTAGTGATGTTCATAGAGAGCTTTTGCTATCCTGTAAGTCCATCCGTAAGCATTTAGATTTTTTCATACAGAAGTATGAATATGGATGGACTTGTTCAATTCCTACAGAAGTTCTCCAATATGTTTCTATCTTTAAAGTTCTTTTGTGGGAATGTGGGATGGAGCTGTAAATTGTAATGTACCCTTCTAATTTTCACGAGAATATATTGATCAGTTTAAATGAGTCTGATTAGTCGCTTTTTTCTATCAACGTAACCTCTGATTAAGGATGAAAAGAGCTTTACTATTTCGCCTCACCTTGGATCGCTGATGCTTTAGTAGGTGACTATCACTCTGCAAAATTCTACATGAGATTTGATTAACTGCTTCAAAATTTTGAGAGTAGGGCAAATGTTACTATAAAACTTGTGTCACTAGATCATCATCAACTGCTTAATTCTTTCTAATAGTAGAATTTTCAAAGTATAATTAAAAAAATTAATTTACTGAAATAGACTTCTAATAAATACTTTATCAAGTGTAAAAGTCAGTATGGATAAAGTAAAAAGAAACAAAGAGGAAGGGAAGTAACTACTTGCCCATTTCTCCCGTTTAAATTTTAGTGATCAAATCCACCAAAAGAAAAGTTGCTCCCTCCGCTTAAAAGAGAATACACGTCGTACTAAGTCAAAATAGATCATTTTTTTTTAAACGAAGGGAGAAAAAAATTGTTCCTCTGCTTTTTCCATAATATGGCCATGAGGTAGTTCTATTTCTATATATCTGCAATATTTCGTATTATGTGTAACCATATGCAATAATGATTCTCAAGTGATTTAAACTGGAAATAATACTTTTTTTGATTTCATGTTACCCTTAGATAACTAAATACAAGAGTTATATTTCCAGAAGGGAAATGGTCCGCGCGGTCATAAAATTCCTTAATAGATACGTAAATTATTTTGTTCTAACTCAGAGAATGAGTTAATTTACATAATTCACTCATAAATCAATTAAATGGACTCATTTTAAATAAAATATTTTAGGACAATTTCAATAAATTTTAGAGCAAGCGCATGATGCTGAAATTTTTACACAACAAAGTATAGGTGATTTTGTCCTCTTAATAAGTATAAAAAGTGGTTTTTTTTATAAGTTATGCAAGGAACTTAAGAAATTAAGGTGCAAACCATTAAAAATAATAATAATAAGAGAAGACTGTAACTTGTAAGCCTCAAATGAGGATATCTTTTTTTTCTTTGGTAGTACCAAATGAGGATACCTGTTAAGAGTGTAAATGAAAATTACTCAAAATGTTTTCATACTTCAACAAGCAAGCTAATTATGTCCTGGTTCCTTTTCATTAAAGAAGAAATAAAACCAAAAATCATGAGATGTGCAGCACAGCAATGCAAGATGTTAATTAATGTGATTTTATATATAACCACGTTCTCATAATTCTCGTGCAGTTTTACACTTCTGGTGGATGATGGCCATTCACCATTTTATTGCATTATTACATTTTATTTAAATAAATTGCATAGACATAAGCAGCTTCATTATTTCCCCATACATAATCAATCTAAGTACAATAAATATACCATAAAATCATCATTATTTGTTAAATAATCAAGACTCAATCAAATCCTTCGCGAAGGTTGGCAAAATAAATGCTGATTTATGAATCTGAAAAGAAAAAAAAAGGGTTAGTTGACAGATTAACAAAAGAAAAGACATAAATCAAATTTAAGAAAATTATGCGTTGATATATGTAATTACATCAGAGTTGTAGAACTTCAAAGGTCCCTTGAATTTGACATAGCTGTTATCATTGTCAATAGAATTCACTGGATTCTTGAAATTAACTTCAGGTCCCTCAGTAGCGCAAAGCATGTAACCAATTACACCACTGAAAATCAAATAGACAAACTTATTGCTAGCAATGTAACATACATTAATACAAACGATTATAAAATTAAAATGAAAAAAAAAGAAAAGTAATTTTAAAAAAAGCTCTCTCAGTCTATACTCAAGACACAAATTATAGGTGTAGGTTCAAATGCTTGTCTTTATTTAATTATTTTAATTCCCTGATCTCGACGTAATATAATAATAATATTGCTTCCTGTCTATATTATGCGTAAAGTAAAAAACATTATATAATATGGACCGACAAGAGTACTAAAATAAGCTCTCTACATCTATTTTGGGAATGTCCTACATTGATTTGGATGCAATTTTTAGTGAACAGTTAACCATCTATCGTATTTAGCTAACAGTGACTAACATATTCATTTGTAGCTGAATTACTTTAATTTTGAGCATATATGGAGGTGAAAATTGTACTAGTTAATTTCATGGTAATACAATAAATATTAGTAAATTGTTAAAATGGGCAGGGGAACGGAATGTTTTCTAGGATCTCGACATGCTTCTTTTATATAAGTCCATAATGCTGGATATTAATAAAATATTTAACCACTCCAAGAGCGTTTAATAATATTTTAAAAGATTAATAATTGTGGGTTTTACCAAAAAAAAACAATTGTGGGTCCGAAAATACTCTTTAAAGTACTACTAATAATTATATACTCCAATTAATTTTTATATTAGCTATGAATAAGAACAAAGAGGAATTTCCCCATACCGAAGGCTACAAGATTTCTGACTTCTGTTGGTTTTTTCAATCGTACATAATAATTATTAGAAAAAAATTTAGGTGAAATTAAAAAATATTTTTTTTTAAAAAAGACAAATACGTACGTAGGGTAAGTAGGAACTGTAGTCCATGCATAATTGACAGAACCCTTAAACACTTGGCGACAATTTGCAATAATTTGCTTAATTATATGCATGTGAAGCCAAATGCTCTCTGCTTGCGTACACATTACTCCTCCTGGCCTTAGCGCTTTCGCCACTGCCTCGAAGAATGGCCTTTCGAACAAGTCTTTTGCTGGACCTGTACATTAATAATATACATCAAGTTTAAATTTTATATATTGATAAATAATAATATATTTTTAATGACAGGAAAAACAGAATAATTATATGCTATAATTGTTATATTTTCATGTTGACAAATAAATTACCGATAGGATCAGAAGAGTCAACAATAATGGCATCATAGTATCCAGGTTGAGCAGCTTTCACAAATGCAGCTCCTAACAAGATGATCGGAAAATAATTCAGAAATGAAATATTAGAAAAGGAAGAGGAAAATACTCCCTCCCCTCCATACCCTTTTACTCGTCGACTATTTTAGAAATAAATTTTCATTTTTACTTGTTAGTTTTAACATAGATCCAGAAAAGAAAATTATTTTTTCTATTTACCCATAGCATTGATTACTTGTTTCTCAAATCATATTCCAAGACCTAATACTAAACATCAATTAATATATAGGGATAGCGTGGTAAAATAGTCATGTCAATCATTTTTACTTTCTTAATGAATATATTAAGTTCAAATATGACAACTAATAAACGGAGGGGTTTAGAATGCAATTAAAAATATAATTTTGTCATTACCATCGCCCATAACAAGGGTTACTCTAGGATCATCAAATCCTGCTGCTAGGTATGGGAAGAACTTTCGAGATACCTATTGAAGTAGAGGAATATAAATATATAATTTGTTTTAATATTCATGGATAATGATAAATTAAAGAAAATCTACTCTATATATGATCAATCATGTATAATTATAATTTAAATTAGACTTACATCTACAACTACATCATCGATCTCAACTATATCAATTTTTTCGATAGTTGAATAACGAGAGACCTCAAATAATGTGAAACCAATCCCTCCACCTATGATTAAAACCTGAAATACACACAAAAAATTAACACACTCTACTCTATGTAAATACATTATTAGTGCGTTCTTCTAAATAAAATTGTTTTCATTTCTTCTTGCAGAAAAAATAATTAGATATTAACCTTTTTGGGGGATGGAATGGAACCAAGTGGGAGATGCACAATCATCTCAGTGTATGGAAATCCACCATTCTCTGTGTGTTGAATTGCCCCATCCAATGTTAACACCTTCCCATACGTTGCTGACTGTCCATATATTAAAAATTTAAGCAATATTGTTACAAATCATTTCACAAGTTTAACATATTAGAGTTGTACGGGTAATATTGGAAAAAGAAAAAAATATTTTCTTAAAACAACAAATATTTTGAAATAACTATTTGTAACATTATAATCTTGCAGACATACATTGCATTTGATTGACAATTTTCTCAAGTGGTTTTTATGCTACTCTCTCATGTTCTATTCACTTGTAACTGTAGTATTTTGCAGGTATTTTAAGAAAATATTAGTAATAATAAAAGTTATTTAATTTGATTAAATTGTCTTTTTTAATTTACTCGGGTCCCCATGTTTTTAATTTCTTATAAAACTTCCTTAGAATCGCAAGGGTGAAAATGGAAGATGGAATAGTTAATTTTGTTCTTAATTTTTAATACGATAAATATTTTGAAATAATTATTTTTCTAATTTTTTTTTGGTAAACATTACAAGTAAATAAGGTTGGAGAAAGTATATGTTTTACCTCAAAGAGCATAACATCTTGATAATCAGATTTTCCTTGGAATAGTAACTTTTCAATTTTAAGTGAAAATGCTTCACCTGCATATAGTTTAATAATATCAATGGTTAAAGACTAACTATCATTTTATATACAAATTGACCTTTCATGAAGAATAAACAATGTTATAAGTAAGAGTAATATTTAAGTAAATGCTCTCTCGATATACTTCCAGAGAATATTTGTCTTGTGCAATAATGGTAAAAGGAAAATGGGAAAAGACCTACCAATAAATCATCAAATTATTACGTGTAACAAGAAGTAACAGTCCACAACAAACATGATCAAGGGGATACTGGAGTAAATAATCTACTATAATAGATTAAAATCTACACGAATTGGATGTGTAAAACCAATTAAAACCGTGCATTTAATAGCCCGAAAATAAAATATGTTATCTGCTATAACTTGTACAAGAAAATACTCCATTCGTCCACTATACTTAAAATAGTTGTTCACTTTAAAAAGTACTTGTTCAATTTTAAAAATTAAGAGATAATTTATCACTTAAGTCCCATATGCTTTTACTATTAATTATAATTAGTTTCCAAACCATTGAATTTCTTACATACAACGGGTGATATAGTTAGATTGTCATTCTATTTATTGCTCCGTAAGTGGCCTGCCAGATCAATGATGAATGAATAAAAATAGACGGAGGAAGTACCCTGAAAAGATTTACACTATTAGGATGTATCATAGTAAGATCACTAACCTGGCCAAAGTGCGCTAAACTCAGAAAACCAACCAGGTTTGATAGAGTTATACTCTACAAGCTTATTTTCATTGTCATGGGAGTGGGAGTTGCCATTAACAATATTCCCATTGCCATGGGAATGGGAGTTGCCATTAACAATATCGCCATTGCCATTGCCATTGCGAATGCTGCCATTTTTCATGATAATTTTAGTGGTGGTACCATTGTTGTGGTTTCTCATCACCTCCATTCTTCAAAGTTCAAACTATAATAAGAGAAAAACTACTATTATTCTATTTGAAGAAATTAATTAGCACTCACAAGGCTTCTTCGCTTTTGGCCTGTCTATTCCTTGAGATTGCATGTATATTTATAGTGAAAATTCTTGCTATATGCTAGCTTATACACCTACTACTATTAGAGGAGTCACTCGAAAATATAACAACGTGAATATGGTTGTGTTGGCATTTTGGAATTACTCCAGGCCTTCTGTCATATTCTAGGTGACGTTATTATTGTTTGAGAGTTAAAAAGGATTTTTTCTTTTACTACATTTTTTTATATGCCTTTTAAAATATTTTGAATTGTTGCTCTCCTTATTTATTTTTATTTGTTCATGTTTGGCTAATGGCTTGGTGCACTACTTAAGAAATAATAAATAAAATAATAACTTTACTATATCATCCTATCATACTTATTCTAAAAATGAAAAGCCCCATTATCATACTTATTCTAAAAATGAAAAGCCCCATAATGAAAAGTTGAATTACAAAAATATCCTTCAAAAGAATTGTTAATTCTTAATCAAATGTATTAACCAACATTTTTTCCTGATATATATATATATATATCTAAAAAATTATTTATTTGATTCATTACAATTAAGAGCATCATTAATTTTCTTTACACACCCACATACCATCTCCACCTTTTGAAACGTTGATAAAGAAAAAACTCTCCAGCTCCTAATGAGACTAACGTATTCCCCCACCCCGCCCCCCACCCCATGTTTCTCTCTTTATTGTAAAAATTAAGTAAATAGATGAATACGAGGATAAATATTGAGGATAAAGGTAAGAAATACAGCCTAAGAAATTTGTAACGTCCAAGTAAATAGATGAATACAAGGATGAAAAAAGATATTGATGATAAAAGGTAAGGGATATTGATGAGGAATAAATACGAGGTTGAAAAAGAGATGTTGATGATAACAGATCTGATTAGAAAATTAGAAATGAATTCAATAGTGTAACGCGAAACAACTATTTAATAATTTTTTGTTTATATATTGTTTGTATGTATACAATTAAGTATATACACAATAGCTTATGAGTTATGAGAGTTCTATTTCCTCCTCTTTTCTCTTTTTTTTTTTTTTTTTTTTTAAATCCTTTATATAATAAGCTTAGAATAAATGTAAAGATTGTTTATATGGAAGTATCGAGATGGTAAAAGAATATAAAAAGAAAGAGAAGAAAGATTTTGGCATAAAAATTAAAGTAAAATGTGGGTTTTACTAATTTTAGGCAAACATTAGGATAACAAAATTTTAAAAAATATTGACATAAAATGTAGTAAAAGTTATAGGTGAAAATTTGCAAAAATGGATGGTGAATCATTTTGACAAGAAAGGAGGGGATGAAATATGATTTTAAACCAAAGAATAAGAAAAGGGGAAAAATAAGAAGTATTGAGATGCTAACAGAATATAAAAAGAAAGAAAAAAAATATTTTGGCATAAAAATTGGAGTAAAATGTGGGCTTTACTAATTCAAGGCAAACATTAGGATAGCAAAAATTAAAAAAATATCGACAAAAAATATAGTAGAAGTCATAGGTTTTAAATTTGCAAAAATCGAATGGTGAATCATTTTGACAAGAAAGGAGGGGATGAAATATAGTTTTAAAACAAAGAATAAGTAAAGGGGAAAAATAAGAAAGAAAACATTAAATTTTAGCCAAAATTTGTGTTCTGTTAATTAGTAGTATTACCCATATCACTTTCCTTATTTTGTTGCTTTTAATTGATATTTTTTATTTTATTCTTAATTAATAAAAAATTATATTCTAGCTTAGGAAATATATTAAATGTATATTAAATAAAATATGAAGAAATGTAATTTCTTTTTTAGATCTATTATGTGTAAAAATCATAATATCTTATGTATAGAAATGAAGATTTATTATAAAAAGTTCAGAATTTTTTTTTTTTTTTTTGTAAATATGAGTATAATGTATAAAATCAGTTCTCCCAAATAATATAAGTATACAACCATGTATTGTAAACACCTAATTTTTGACCCAAACCTAATGTTTTTATATCATTTTAATGTTCAATTAATCTTTTTTTAGGCATTTTAAATTTATCTTACTAGCTTATATTATATTTTATTAGTTTTTAATTATTTTTATTTTATTAATAATAATAAAAATAATAATAATAATAATAAAAAAACCTAAACTACCCAAACCACCCACAATTCCCACTTCTACTTAACCTCTCCCACTCTTCCTCCACACAACCCATGACAAAACATACACTATATAAACACATGCAAACATACACTAAAAAGACATGCACACATGCACTTAGAAAAAACACACACACACGGAAAAAGAAAGAAAAGAAAAAATATATATTAAACACACACACACGGAAGAACGAAAAAAAACAGAAGAGAAAAAGAAAGGAAAAAAAAAAGAAAAATCAAAGGAGAAGAGGAGAAGAAATTTGGGTTTGAGTTCGGGATCTCCGTTTGAGTTTTCGGTAATGGCATTCTTGCTTCTATACTGAATTTATTTCATCACATGGGTTTTTATCCAACTCACTATCATTATTCCATAAGTTTCTTGTGAATTAAAGCATAAATAAAATTGTTTAAATGACATTATGCATTATTTAGTATGTGTGGTTGATTAATTATGTAGGTTTTATGATTGCCATGAGTTGTACGAGTAAGTTACGGAGTAGTTATACAGTTGTATGTAGATTCGGAGTTGTCAACTAATTTTATAAAGTTTAGGATTGTTCCATGATGCGGAATTATATGCATGTTAAACTTACTAAAAGATAGCGTTCAATGGGAATGTTTTTTATGTGTACCATATAATTGCGTGTTGGAATAAGGAGAATTCGTTATTGCTAGTATTGTTTTTTTTTTTTTCGATCTTATTAAGTTCTAAGAATGTGAGATTTGAATACACTATGTTTCACGTTACCCCCCTAGTCATAGATTGTCTGCTTTATTTTTCTTTTCTTTCAAAATTTGAGACAAGATTAGACAATTCGGGTTTAAAATCAAAAGATGAGTAATGGGAGTTATCTTTCTTTTCCTAAAAAAATTTTTTTATTACTTTGAAATACGTCACCTCTTCTGGTTTCACTTGTTTGGCGGTGTAAAGTAATGAGTTACCTCAATAGTTTAGGCACTAGTTTAGTCTATGTTTTTCCCTTATTCTGCCAAACGTAAATGTATATATATATCAAGCCATGCACATTGTCTTTTTCTTCGTCTTTTTCCTTTTTTTTTTTGGCTTAAAATGGATCTGATAAATTCACTAATCAACTGTATTAAACTAATAAACTACCAATTTGTGTTTTAATTATCTTGAGTTAGTTTATTTATTTACTTATTTATTTTTTATTTGCCTTCATTTATCTCGCTGCTACTTGTCCAAGTTGGCCTTGTCTAATTGATTATTCCTTATTCATGTTGCTAATAGATAGTTTGTACTTAGGTTCCAGCACATTTGTATTGTTATTGTTATTTGTTGTTTTAGCAATTTCCAACTGATTCGTAAATACTGAAAATGTGTACTATTTTACTTTGGGTTTCATAATAATTAAGTTGGATTTAGCATTGTATTTTTACCTATTCAAGACTTATCATATCTGATAAAATAAAAGAGAGGAAAAACATATTGTAAGGGAGTGAATTCATAAAACAATGAGTTAGGTTGTTAGCCTCTAAATAATTAATATTTAAGATACAAGTGAAAGTTAACGATGAAGTTGGAAAGCCCTGCTACCGACCATTCGTTATAGTAAATTAACCTACCGTTTAAAGCCGATTGAATTGGGTTGGGTAGGTTTTAAACCCATTAGGTGCTTATTTAGATTAGGAAAATAGGGACGACTCATAAATGCCATAAAGGCGCGAGAAACGTGCCAAAATTTGTGGTGAGGCCGAAAAGTTCTACTATCGGTAAGCCACACGTCAATATAATAAATAATTTCAAAATAAATTAAAAGCGGGAGGCAAACAACTTTTAGGTTAACAAATATTATAAATCCTAAAAAAAAAAAATTAATTTAAGCCGGACGTAAGTCATTAAAGCGACCGTGCTAAAACCACGGGACTCGAGGGGTGCCTAACACCTTCCCCTCGGTCAACAGAATTCCTTATCCGGATTTCTAGTTCGCAGACGAAAAAACAAAAATTGAAGAGTCATTTCCTTTTGAATAGGGATTCAATAAGGTGACTTGGAACACCCAAACTCAATTCCAAGTGGCGACTCTGTAAGTAAAGTAATCCCTTTTCAAAACGTCACTTCAATTGAAAAAACCCATTTTCTCTAAAACCAACTCCCTAGCGGGGTTGGACGCGGTGAAAAACCGGGGGTGTGACATGTATGAAAATATATTAATTTATATATATATTTACAAAAATAAAAAGATAAAAGAAAATAAGTAATTTCACATAAAATTAAATATATATTTAATAAAATTTAATATAATGATGAAAAATAGAGGACAATATTTTTTAATTTTCTTTTATGAAAAATATTGTCAATGTAAAAAAAATTAATGTGATATTGCTATCAGGATAGATGTATGTAGTCTTTGGGCAGCTAAACTCATACTTCTCGACATAAAGTATATATATCAATGTAAAAATCTACTAAGATGACAAAAAATATTAGATTTGTATCTACAATGTAGCAGTACAATGACTATAATTCTAAGATTTTTTTTATATATATGAATAATTTTTATCAATAAAGAGATTGCAAATATTGTTTAATCAAACAAAATATTTTCTTTAAAAAAATTATAAAGTATTATGTGTAAATCAAATAATAAATATAAAATTAGTGGCATGATTGTGTAGCGATGTAGAGTTATTGGAAAGGCTACAAGAATGGAGTCAAAATAAAAATAAGCTACATTCTTCATTTTAAGAAAAAAAATATTGAAAAGGCTAATATTAAATCATAATGCATAACATGATTCTAGATTAATTAGTGTATCTTTTGAGTGTTATAGTAGGTCCATAATTTATAAAGAGATAATACATCAAAAGCCTCCTAAATTTGTTTGTCCAACGTACTTTAGTATTTAAATTTAACTTTCATTTATTTACCCCCTTAACATCTTTAAAGTGAATTAATTCCAAACCTAATGCTGACGTGATATTTTTCTTTTTTAAAAAAAATGCGTGACTTTTTTTTTCTTTAAATGGCTACTAATTAATATATATATATATAAATTCCCTCCTTCTTCTTCTACCCCCACCCCCATCCCACCCCACCCTAATTCTCCTCCCAAACCCACCAACCACTACCACCAAATCCACCACCACCAGCCCCCTCCCCCCTCCAAAACCTAACCCCAATTACTCCTCAAATTATCAAATTTGTCACCATCATTGAAGCATTTGAGTTTGCTGATTTGGGATTTAACTTTTTGGTGTTTGGGTGGTTTGAACAATTGTATAAAGTTTTGAGATTTTTGTTGTTGTTTGGTTTGGGATTGAGGGTTTTACAGTTTACTTGGTATTGTAAGGGTTGAAATCATTTTTTTTTTTCGTGTGTGTGATTTTTGTGGAAAATCAAGTGAATTGAGAAATGGCTGTTGCTCTAAAAATATTTTTGATGGAAAATGTAGTGAAAAGATAAAGTCTTGTAAGACTGAATTGTTGATGAATTCGAACTTAGAAGAGGAAAAAAATTGTGATTTATTAAAAATGGATGGTGAAAAGGAGGAGTATGAAGAAGAGATACAAGGGGTGGGAGGTGGGGGTGGAAGAAGAAAGGGGAGGGGGGGGCTTGAAGAAGAAAGGGATAGGGGCGGGGTGGGAGGAGGGGGGAGGTTTTTTTTTTTTTTTTTTTTTTAATATTGAATGATAAATAAATTAGTGGGGTCACTTTTTTTAAAATAAATTTTGATGTGGTGCTGATATAGCGCTGATGTGATGCAAGTGTAATACACTCTCCGTAGTGAGAGTGGTGTTGTATTTTAAGGTGGTATATAATCACTTCAAAAAGATTTAGGGGGGTAAATAATTATCGGTAAAGTTTAAGTGATAAAGTAAGTTGTCGGAACAAGTTCGGGGGGATTTTGATGTATTATCTCATTCATAAACTTAGTGATATTATCACGTAGAATAGTTATCATATTTATCAAATATTTATTTTCACCTTTGTTTAAGTTCTGACAAGAATTATTGTATTGAAATATTTATAATTAATTTTTTGGTACTTCATGAGCTTCTAATAGCAAATAAAAAGAAAAAAAAAGTTAAATTTAAGAGACTCAAGCATATTATTTATTTATAGCAGTCTAAAATCTATGATGCTCCGTTTATGAATTTGATTGGAATTAAAATGCATGCTTTGTTGAAATATGTTTTTAATATTTTTTTAGATATTTAATTTTAAGATTTGATCTTTATTTTTTCCGTATCTATGTCTTACATTATTTATTTTGGTACCTAATTATTTATTTCATTAATTACATATCAATTAAAATTTATAAAGTGATTTGTTTGATAGCGCAAAGTGCGAACAGATTACCTAATTTAATATAAGACCAAATTCATCTGATAAATTTTATCAGCACCTAAATATATATAGGAGAAAATCTTAAGATAATTACTGAGATTCTTCATATCATCAAATCCTCTATATTTCTGTGGCGGTGATGCTTCAGTTATTTGTTCATCATATTTTGGAGGCATTGTTTACTCTCTCTCTTTAACTAGATCTTTATATTTTAATGTGTTTAGTTTGTGTGTATATATGTATTGGTGGTGCATTCTTAATCGGCTTTTAGATTGTAGAAACAGAATTATTATATGTTGAGGACAGAAGATTTTTATAGGTTTGTGTAAATTGAGTATTTAATTAATTAATTCACCTAATTGAATTTAATTTTTTTTATTACTTGGATTTTGATGATTTCTTAGTATATGATGTAAAGTTTTTGCTTCTAATTCACCCCGATCCTCCGCGCCTCAAAATATAGTTGCCTTACATTTTAATTTTACACTTTATCAATGAGACGGTAAAAATATTCATTTTTGTATGAGATAAATTCGCTCAATTTTTCATCTAAAAAAATAATTTGTCACTTTCATTAATATAATTTTTTTATTTAAGTGAGTTGGAAACTCATTTCATTGATCATCATGTTATTGTCATGTTTAGAAATAGTACCATTTTATGTACTGATTTTCTCTATCAGGTGTAATTATTTCTTAACAAATTATATTAATCATCGTCCTCCTCATTAGTTGTTGCCTCATATGATGATCCTGAACATATAAAAGTAAGATCGAAATTATAATGCCAAGTTGTACCGGTAAAAGAGTAAGGGACAAAAAAATGTGATTACCTCAATTCTTCGCATAGAGCCGATAAATGTAAAAGAGGTTTGTTCATGATGAGTTCTGTAAATTATAATATTTATACATAAAAAATGAGGATGTTTTAAAAAACGAGGATTTTTAATTTTGTGGTGACCAATACATCAACTAAATTTGAAGATTATGTACATGAATTATTTTTGTAACCACAATTTAAAAAGTATGCCACATTAATAAGGTATAAACGTGCAAACACACGTAACAAGCCACCAGTTAATTATAAGTATTTAAATATTTGAAAATGAATAGTATTAGATACAAGGATAATTAAAAAGACACAAAACATAAATTATCTCTTGATTTTTTAAATTGGACAAAAGAGTTGAACAACTATTTTTAGTATACTCAACATATAAAGATAGATGCGAGTAATTATTGTAATTTATGATAGTATTTTTTCTTATAAAATTCTTAAATATGCAGATTTTGTTTTAATAAAATTTAAAAATTCTATGTCTAAATTTTCATAAAAAATTAGACAGTTTAACCCTCGTACTCCAGATCATGTCATTTATACTTTTGTTAGCAATGCAATTTTTAGAGGAGCTAATATTTTTACTAAACGATATGGTTTCATAACGTTTGAAAAAAACAGGACAAAACTAATTAAAGAGACATTGGACAAGAATAATTTAATTAGATGTAATTTTAAACATATTTACGCAGAGTAATTTTTTAAGATGAGGCGTCACCTTGTGCAATGATTGCTGATGATATACTAATTAAATGAAACATGTTATTGGAGGTTTATTATTATATCGCTATTTCAGGCCTTGGGGTTAGTAGAAAATGGACCTACAAATCCACGAGATATCGCGCCTATACATACACCAAGTCACCAAGTTGTGGAGTATTAATTTATTATACGCATGATAACGCACGGTTTATTTTCCAAGTTAAATTATTACATACACTATTATATGATATAGTTCTGTACAAATTTCTCTGGGAAATTGAAATAAGATACGAAAGGGTCCTTTTTTATTTAATTTTCATCTGAAGAACCCCATGTGAAATTCTCAGCCAGTATGGTGAATGGATCAAGTGTGCTGGCAGGAGGATATTTTTCTTCTTTCATTTTTTTTTCAACGATGTTCAATACTCATATATGATTCGACTAAATTTATATTCGCATCGAAAAGCTCTACAACGAATAAAGTGCTAGTTTCCTAACAAAGAACACTCGGTATCCAAAGAAATTCGAACGTGAAATTTTTGATCAAGAATGAAAGGAACTTATTACTCAATCAGAACAATCCTTAGGCTAGTACCGTAGGAGGACATTTTCTATATATTAGAAAGGATATTTTCGACATGTTAGTTTATGGGTATTAAAGAAAAGTTTTAGGGTATTAAAGAAAAGTTTTAGGGTATTAAGGTTTCTAAAATATTTTACAAGATTATTTTGTTTATGAAAATTGTTGAGTTTTGATGTTTGGATCTTATAAGCAATGGTAGAAAAAGTACATCCGTTTTTAGTTAATTACAAATTGACCAAAGTCATCGATAGACACTTAAACTTGTTTCGAAAATTTACTTAAACCCCTCAACTATGACCTATACCTATCAGACCTCTAAACCCCCCAAATTTTGATCCAATTGGATATTTTTTGACTACATGGCTCTGCGCGTGCAATACACTTACTGTAAACGCGTGAGAATTTTTTTTTTTACTAAATTACGAATTGAAATGTGCCAAGTGGCACTAAGGGGACCCAAAAAATATCAATTAAAAAATTTATATTTAAATTATTTATTAATATAATTTTTAATTATTATAATTTTTTAATTCTTTTTTAAAAAAAGCACCCCACCCC